>NC_054381.1:47063768-47163768 GCF_017654675.1 Xenopus laevis
AGTCTAAAACTTTACATACATCAAATTTCCAATTATAAAAACAATTAGTCAATTAAAAAACATTTAAGATCAATGTCAATGTTTAACCCTCTAGGTGCAAGTGTCTTTAGTTTGTGGATCCAGACTGTTTCTTCCTGAGAAATAGATTTAATTATATCACTCCCTCTCCAGTGGGTTCTTTTTTGAATAATTCCTGCAAAGGTTAATAGGGATGGATCGGAGTTGTGATGACTCTTAAAATGAGCGGACACACTGTGTGTTAATACACCTTTTTTAATGTTATTCATGTGTTCTCCTATCCTTGTCTTAAGGCACCTGCCTGTCCTTCCTATATATTGCAAGTTACATGGACATTGTAGCAAATATATAACATTGGTGCTGTTACAAGTGATCACTTGGAGGATGCAGGCTGAGGACTAGTGATGGGCGAATTTATTCGCCAGGCGCGAATTCGCAGCGAATTTGCGCGATTCGCCGCCAGAGAATAAAAAACGCTCGGAAAAATTCGGCGTCAAAAACTGGCGCCGGCGTCAAAAACGAGATGTCGGCGCAGTTTCGCAAATTTTTCAGCGAAACGGCGCAAATTTGCCCATCACTACTGAGGACAGTTGACTGTTGATACAAAGTAACAATAGTCAGCCAGCTCAGCAAAGTAGTCAGACAGATCAGCAGGAGAGCAGGGGGCTAGGCTTAGGGAATTGTCAGAAACCATTAAAAATCATGAAAAGTCTGCATATTTTTTAATTGAAGTATATTGCAAATTTGCTTGAAATTATGTTTCCTTTTTAAAAAGCTTAAAGGAAAACAATACAGCTCTAACAATGTAGGTCTTTATAAAATATAGTGCATAAAACTGCTCATGTATAAAACCCTGCTTCATGTAAATAAACCATTTTCATATTAATATACTTTTTTAGTAGTATGTGCCATTGAGTAATCATAAATTGAAAATTACCATTTTAAAAAATAAGGGCCGCCCCCTGGGATCATATGATTCACGATGCACACAAACATACCAAACAGGCTATACTTGTTAGGTCACATTAGGCTATTAACAGACAGATTTCTGTCTTTTGCTTCCACACTTCTTCCTGTTACAGAGTTGCAGTATTTCTGGTCAGGTGATCTCTGAGGCAGCACAGAGACCATCACGTAATGGTGGTTCCCCTTTAACTATAGGGCATAACCCATTTATAACCTGCCTTCAGTAAATTTACCTTCAGTAAAAGTGAATAAACAGCATCCAAATCTATGAGTGTACATGGATTTTCCTTGCTTTCTATGTTATGTGCCTTCATTTTTGTATGTTTGCCCAAGTTATGTCTTAGAAATAGGAAGTATCAAAAAAAAACAACCCAACATGATGAAAGAACTGCATTACTGGAAATAAAGGTGAGAAAATAAAGCAATACACAAAGCATCTAGACAAATGAGCTTTCAAAAAGACATTGACAAATTTAGTAGTTTGTTGTGTCTGGAATGAATTATGAGAACAGAATCCACTAAAATAGAAAGGGAAGACAGCAAGAGACAGCAGGTAGAGATGGAGAATAGAAAGTGGGGGTTGTACCTGTTATTCATATAGTAATCTTAAGTGTGCCAGTCTTCTCTGTATGAGATCAGATTGTATTCTTTAATTATTTATATTGCTCCAGGTAGTTAATAATGAGATATAGAGTAATGGTATAGGACAGGTATGTTGGTTGTTCTTACAATAGAATATACTCTTGTGTTCTGGTCTTTAGTCTGGTATGTTTTCTGCAAAAGCAATGCAGCTTCTCATTGAAATAGAATGAAATAGAATCTATTGTTATGGCTTATTACTCTGCTAAGAATAGATATATGATTAAACTGAATCAGGATCCTGATCTTTCTCCATGTCATATGGCAGTGATATACTGGATAGATCTATGAAGGTTCTGTGCTCTCTGCTATTAGGCTGGGGGTCTTTAGATTCTCATTGCTGTAAACTCTCACCTAAACTTTCCACAGCCTCTACCAATCTTTATATTATCCTCATTATTCATGGAAAAATGGCTCCTTTCTGACCCTCCTCATTATATGGACAGGTAGGGGGCAATAGCAAAAAAACCACCTTAAGAAGACACTTGGACAATTTTTATATTGATTTGTTTTTTTCAAATTCCGAGGAAAATTGATTTATAAATCATTTAACCAAATTGTAAAGAGGCAGAAATAATTGTACCTACTGTCTCTATACCAACACCCCATAGACCTTCATTAGTAAATTCAAATTTTTTTTTGCAACTTTACAAATCATCTCAGTGATATAATGAGTCAGATTCAATTTGATAAGAAAAGCAAGCCTTGTTCAATTACTGATTTCAATGAGAAAAACATATCTCACTCTTTATCACATGAAAACTCTATTGAAGTCTATGGGGGGGAAAACTGGAACAGGTTTAGGACCCATTATTATTAATTAACAGGAAGGCCATCTCCCATAGACTCAATTTAAATAAATAATTTCAATTGTAAAAATATTTTCTTTTTGTCTGTAATAATAAAACAGTAGCTTGTACTTGATCCCAGCTAAGATATAATTAATCCTTATTGGAGGCAAAACCAGCCTATTGGGTTTATTTTATTTAATTATGAAGATCCAAAGTGGAAAGACCCCCTATCTGGAAAACCACAGGTCCCGAGTATTTTGGAATAGACGTCCTATACCTATATTAGGAGAAACGTTTTTCTTGCTCTTATGTTTTCACAGGGTAAAACAAAAAATAATATTTTGGCTTTGATTTGAATTTGCCCCAATATTATAAAAATATTTGTTCATCAGTAGGGGAACCAGTGAACCTGTACTCATGCCCTTTGATTATCTGTCTGTTTAACAAAAAACATTTGTTTTTGCAGCATTACAGTTTCCATAAAGGGTGTAAGGAGCCCCGTCAGTCAGATGCAGTTCCCTATTTAGGCTGAATAATACAGGATCAAGATCTTTCACTACAGTCAGTTTGGCTGATGCCTTCAGATTGATGACTCAAGAACTGGACATTTCGATAAGAACAAATTGGCATACTACTTGGGCTGTTGTCGAGGAGTTATGAATACTGAAAAATACAAAACAAAGATGTTTTAGTGTGCGCCACATACTAAAGCTCATCAGTCTTAATTGTGGGACCTGCAGCTTGAAGAGAATAAACACTATCAAACATTTTTTCTGGCAGGCACTGCTTTTTTATGCCCACACTGTTGTTAGCAGACCCCACAATCCCAGGGTGTCTGGACAAGTGCTTCCTCTATAGTTGTAAAGAAATTCCCCCATATTAAGCCACTCTCCTACATGAGTGTGGGATGCAGGTGGGTGGGTAGGAATTGCTGTGCTCCATGCACCTATGTTGATTTTTTGGCCACTGCATGCCCAAATGAAATTTTCATATTTTGTGATTTACTCGATATAGAATAGGCTGCTTTTAAAAACTTTTAGCACTGAGGTTTTCCAGTTTAGCCTTCCCCAATGTTCGTTGGGGAAGTATATTGTTAAAAGGGGGTTTTCACCTTCCAAAATAGTTTAATTGTTTTCAAATTGTTCCACAGAAATAAAGAATTTTTTCAATTACTTTCCAGGAGGAGACTAAACTTTTAAATTTTTTTAGTTGATACATTTTTCAGCAGCATCTCTGGCGTATTATCAACTATTGTATCAATGCTAACAGTTGCCTTTAATGAAACTCAGGGATCCATGTATCAAACAGTTTACAGGGTCAGCGACCCCCCTCCCAGAGCTGATTAAGAAGGTGGAAATTAAACTTTACACTTTAATATTAGATAAATTGTCACACATATAAAATAGCAAGTAATTGGAAAAAGTCTTTGTTTCTGGTGAACTATCTGAAACCAACTGAACTGAAAAAAATTGTTGGCAGGTGAACAACCCCTTTCAGGGCAGATTCATCATTCATCGATGCTTGAGGTTGGAAAACAATGATTACAGAAAAGGCAAGAAACTTCCAGAACTCACTCCTGTTTTCTGCAATTGATTGCTTAGGTTTTTTTACTGCAGAAAATGTGGTGGATGAGTTTAAGAAGATGATAAATCAGCCTCAAAATGTATATGTTTAGTATAATGTTACATAAATAATGTAAATCAGTAAAATGTAAATAATTAATAAATTCATTTTTTATATTGATATTTTTTATTTCATTTGTTTTATTTGTGATCTCATTCTTAATTCATTTGGCAACAGTGACCAATTGTAATAGTACTGTATCAATAATGTAAGGTAATGTAATGTAAATGCAAATTGCATTTGAGAAGAAAAGATTAGGATAAATGTTTCTAGGGAGAAATATGAATTGCTAAATGAAAAAGAATTGTTAAATTCGTTTGGTGAATCAACCCATTAATGTTTAAATATAGTGATGGATGAATAAATTCGCCAGACACAAATTTGTGGTGAATTTACATGTTTTGGCACAAGCAAATTAATTAGTAAAACCGCTACGACAATTCTCGGGTGTAAAATTTGTTGCGGCAAAAAAAAAAATTTGTTGTGCGTCAAAATTGTCGGGCGCATAAAAAGTATTCGGACGCCCATTGACTTTAATGCATTTGGACCCGATGTATCAGGAGGCTCATCTGCTGTATGGTGTTTTTTTCCTTTCTTTTGTTGCTTAAGAAAGAGAGATATTTCCTTGAAATAATCAAATTTTAATTTGGCAGCTTGAAACTAATCAGGACATCATTTAAGATGCATCAGGATTATGAATAAATTATACAGCATAATCAGTGATTTTCTACAGACACTGGTACATTTTTCAAAATCAAGGTAATACCTTTCATATAACCTTCTAATAATGGATTGACTGAAAGCAGTCAGTATGTATCATGGCTATTAAATAGCATCAAATAAGACATTCTTTAGCCATGTCATTTTCACATCCTTGACAAACATTTACCAATCTCTACAACAACCTGTTGAAACTTTCTAAAAAAAATCTTCAAGTAGGCCCATCACAAGGGAACTGTAAAGAGACATTAAAAATCACTCTCCAATTATAAGGTGTGAAGGTGGTTCCCTCTTCAACGCTAAGTGATTCCGTCATACCCTACACTTGTGTAAAGACCGATGCAACTTGAGGCATGACGGACACAACCTGAGTCAAGGTTGGCATGCACAATGAGCTTAAATAGATGCCAAGGCCTCACTTCCTTGTGATACCTTGTGTCCACTGTGATAATAAGCCTTTTCCTGCTACTGAACCTGTTGCTGAACTCTCCTTCCATGTGTATGAACCTTGCTGCCTGCTAGTGATGGGCAAATCTGTGCCGTTTCGATACCTTAAAAATTAGCGAAGTCAATGAGTGTCAAAATAATTTTGCGTCAAATTGACGGGAGCGACATTTTTTCCATGCGGAACTATTTGGTCTAAATGCATTAGTCAATGGGCATCCAAATATTTTTTATGTGCCGGACAATTTTGACGTGCGACGTTTTTTTTTTGCCGAGGTGTACTTTTCGTCAGTGAATTAATTCGCTTGCAGCAAACAGTGTCGGACACAGGGATACAAGGAAAACTCCCGGTGGGCCCAAGTGTCTGTGTGCCCTTGTGCCGCTAAACATTTGCCTATTTCATGGCCATTCCCTATTTCTTTGAGAGCAAAAAGGCTAAATAGATGGAATAATAGATTATAGTATGTAAAGAATAGAGACTAGGAGAATAGAGGTTGAGTGAGGAGAAGAAGAATAATAGTACTGAGAGTGGACCCTTGGTCTATGGTTCTTTGGTGGGCCCCTGTTCTAAGGTTTTTGGGTGGGCCCCTGGTGTCCCAGTCCAACACTGGTGGAGAAAAGCGTAAATTCACTGCATGTTCGACCTTGGCCCGACTGTCCAATTTTCCTCTCATCTTCGGAACTCCATTGGGATTGTCTGCATATTTTCACAGCACTTCTGTAACTCCTCCACATGGCCAGTCCTTTTACACCCTCAGGTGATGTTATTGTGGGAGGTGCAAGAGAGGCTTTCCTTCAGTCATGTGTAACTTGTCCCATAAATATTTCATTTGTGGGACAGCAAAGTCTATTAAATAACATTCTATTATACTGGTAAACATTAGTCCATTAAAGGGGACCTGTCACCCAGACACAAAAATCTGTATAATAAAAGTCCTTTTCAAATTAAACATGAAATCCAATTTCTATTTTTTATTAAAGCATTCATAGCTGTTGTAAGCTCATTTAAGAATCTCAGCTGTCAATCAAATATTGTCTGACCCTCCTCTATGCCCGTGGCATAGAGGCGGAGCAGACAATTACTTTCACTTTCAATTCAGCACTTCCCAGATGTCACTGCTCTCCCCACACATTTCCCCGTTCTCTTTACCATTTAATTGTGTAACCAGGGCATGGGGATGGACATCAGGTCCCCCATTCTGGTGCACAAACATGATTCTGAGATGATACAAGGCTTGTCTTAATAACAGTGTCCACAAAATGGCTCCTGCCTGCTTGCTATAATTTTGAAATCCCAGACCAAAGGAAACAAGATTCAAATAATTTATATAGTGTAATTAAAGTTAATTCTCCTTGTCTAATCTGATAAAATAGGATTTTGAATAATTTTTTTGGGTGACGGGTCCCCTTTAAGTTACATATTTCATTCAAATAAATCCAACTTTCCCCTTCTTTTTAAGCTAGACAAATAACTCTCCTGATTGTGTGGTAGTTGTGGTAATCACTATTTCCATAGAATCAATAGTGCTTGTATTAAAATATGTCCTTTGTCAAAATAATACCATAGACCAGTTTGATTGATTAGATATATATACGGTATATATATCGATCAATACTGATCTGTCATTTTCTGAGACTTGAGAATGTGATACGTCTGACTTGTCAAATCTCATAGGAAGCTAGGAGCAATTAGCTATTTTATTGATATTATTCAACATTTTTTGCATTACTAAATTCATGATGGACTAATATGAATTAGATGTATTCATTCTAAATTTAATTTGATCACATTTTTTAGTTTCAAAAATAAATCCATTATGGATAAATCAGAATTGATCAATACGTAACAATATTTTGTCAAGCCTTAACAATTATACTAGTGTAAATATAAATGTTTTTTGGTACATCAAACAACTAAATTCACCTTTTATTAATACAAATCTAAATTTGATTTTATTTTTCAAAAGCTTTCACATCAGTTCTGTTATGTATGAGAACAATATTATCTGACAGATACATGGACACATATAATATCATTTGAAGTGATATTTAAACATGCCAAATATACCCTTTAAATCAAGAAATATTGATTTCTCTATCCTCTGGAGTGTTTTTGTTTTGTTTTTTGTTTCACTGCACTAATTTGCCATTTATTTTATGACTGGTTTTGAAAATATTTATAAGACCATTAGGGGCATATTTATCAAGGGTCGAATTTAGAATTCTATGGGAGTTTATAAAAACTCTTATAAACTCCCATAGACTCGAAGAAAAAAACAAGCAATCAAACTTCAAAATCAAATTTATTTTTTACATTCGGTGAATAGGATCGACCCCCAAACTCGAATCGAATTCGATCAAATTCGATTTGAGTTGTTTTTTTTTAAAAAACAATTCGATTTTCAAAAGTCCACCAAACGACTCCTAATTGATTGAAAGAAGTCCCCCATATGCTAGAACACCAACTCAGAAGGTTTTAGATGGCAAATAGCCAAAATTTCAATTCTTAAAGGGACAGTACATGATACATTTCAAAATTCGAATTTCAAATTTTTTTTAAACTCAAATTGAATTTGGACTATTCCCTAGATTAATTACACTAAAATAAACTCGAAATTTTAATTTTGAATTTCGAATTTTCAATTAGATTCTTGATAAATCTAGCATTTAGAGTACAATTTATAAGTATTTTATAAGAATTTTTCGTCCCATCTAAATATTATAGATAGTTCATGTGTTGTGGGGGTTTTATTAAAACCGTAGTTACTCTTGAGGCCATAAGAGCATCCATTATTTCCCTGTATGATACAGAAATATGTGACATACAAAATGAAATGCCATGACAGTAGTTCTATCTGAAGGTGTAGGTATTAAATGATACTCCTTGAGGTATGGATGTTTTTTTTAGAAAGGGAAAAATACACAACTACTGAAGGTAGCCCCTAAAATAAAGCTGTTCTGAAATCTTGTCCAGTGGACTTTTGGAATCAAGACAGAATTTTGTTTCCCTTTGATGCATATTTAAATGGGGTCTCATGCTGTCTGCTAGATCAACTAGGAGTTATGCAGGTTTACCTTAAAAGGTTGAACTTGATAGACATATTTTAAGCTTCAATAATTTTTTTTATTGTCAATTGGGTTGTATCTTGAACAATGAAAAATAAAAAGGTTTTCATCCTAAACCTAGCTAGTTTCTTATCTGAGATTGTTTTAAAGGGGTGGCCCACCTTTAAAGGAGAACAAAACCCTAAAAAATTAATGTGGTTAAAGTGCCATTTTTTATATACTGAACTTATTGCACCAGCCTAAAGTTTCAGTTTCTCAATAGCATCAATGATCCAGGACTTCAGACTTGTCAAAGGGGGTCACCATCTTGTGGGCTCTGAGCAGCTGTTGACAAGCTAAGGTTAAGGGGTCGTCACAAATTATCAAGCAGAAAATGAGGCTGGCCTGTAATATAAACTGATGCTACAAGGCTGATTATTAAATTCTGATGCTAATTGCACTGGTTTCTGTGCTGCCAGATAGTAATTATCTATATTAATTACTAATCAGCCTTATATTGTGACATTTCTATTCTATTTGTACTGTATATTGTGAGTTGGTCCCTAAGCTCAGTGTCACGGTCTGCACCCAACACCAGAACAAACACCAGGCACCCTGGTCTCGGCTCGTGCTTCACCAGTAGTGTGACCGCCTTTGGGCATCCGGAGGAGCCCTCGGCTTACTTGGATGCCACCTGCACTTAAACGAGAGGTGCAAGATGAGGGTTCTGGATAGGCAGAGGGGCACGACTGTAGATAGAGTCTTTAAGGATAGGCAAATTCGTGGTCAGACAGGCAGAATCGAGGCAGGTAGATAGCAGGATCGTCAGGCAGGCAAGGGTCAAAACCGGGTAATCAATCAGATGGGATGAGGCAGAATCTGAATCAAACAACAGGCAGGAGTCAAACCGGGAAGTCAATCAGGAGGGACAGACGGAATCAGAGTCGGTTTCAGGCAAGGGTCAGGTTACGGAAGTCAGAGAAGTCAAAAGCCAGGCCGGGTCAAAACACAAATTACAGTGTAATGGCCCTTTAAATACCCATAAGGCCTTGACGTCAGCGCGCCTGCGCCTTTAAAAGGAACAGAGGCGTGCTGCATGCGCCATAAACAGAAAGGCGCATCAAGGGGAAGACCAGCGTGGTGGGCGTCCCCGCCGAGAGCGCGGCGGGCGTGCCCGCCGGCCCGCTAGACCACCAGGGTAAGTTACTGTTACACTCAGTAAGTGACAGCAGCACATGGGTTTTTACTATTGAGTGTTGTTCTTAGATCTACCAGGCAGCTATTATCTTGTGTTAGGGAGCTGCTATCTGGTTACCTTCCCATTGTTCTTTTGTTTGGCTGCTGGGGGGGGAAAGGGAGGGGTGTGATATCACTCCAACTTGCAGTACGGCAGTAAAGAGTGATTGAAGTTTACCAGAGCACAAGTCACATGACTTGGGGCAGCTGGGAAATTGACAACATGTCTAGCCCCATGTCAGATTGCAAAATTGAATATAAAAAAATCTGTTTGCTCTTTTGAGAAATGGATTTCAGTGCAGAATTCTGCTGGAGCAGCACTATTAACTGATTCATTTTGAAAAAAAATTTTTTCCCCATGACAGTATCCCTTTAAGAAAGAGTCAAACATACATAGTTCTGGGTTCTGTATTACATTTCACTTACACAGTTCTTATATTACAGAATAGCATGTCAGTATCATTTTACTCTAGCTCTATTATATGTCATTTGATTTAAAGTATAGAACCACATCTTTGGCAGACTTTTTCTCTGCCTCATTTACCTGTCAAACGTTAAACACACTAAAATGAAGTAACTGACATTCTGTCATATACCCATATAGACACAAGAAACTGAAGTAAATGGAGAATTGGATTGATTTCACTTATGTATGTAGTACATGATTTATACACCCTGTAAGAGCTTTTTCATTGGATGTTAAGAATAATTACTACTCAATAACAGAAATCTTGACAAATGCTTCTATGGCCCAAAGTAATCTTTTTGACATCTTACTAAAATAGTTACAGTATGTACTGTGCTCCTTTCTTTTTCAACCTGTTTACTGGTGGCTGAAATAAAAGCCTTTTTTCTTTAAAAGACTTTCTGAAGTCCTGATACTTACACTGTGAGAACCTGCCATAGAAGGCCATTTCTCATAGATTCCATTTTAATCAAATAATTAGAATTACAAAAAATAATAACTGTAATAATAAAACAGTACTTTGCACTTGATCCTAATTAAAGGAATTCTGTCATGATTTTTATGGTGTAGTTTTTATTTTGAAATTACATTGTTTACACTGCAAATAATTCACTCTACAATATAAAATGTCATTCCTGAACCAACAAGTGTACTTTTTTTTAGCTGTAATATTGGTGTGTAGGTGCATCTCAGGCTATTTTGCCTGGTCATGTGCTTTCAGAAAGAGCCAGCACTTTAGGATGGAACTGATTTCTGGCAGGCTGTTGTTTCTCCTACTCAATGTAACTGAATATGTAGTAGTGGGACCTGGATTTTACTATTGAGTGTTGTTCTTAGATGTACCAGGCAACTGTTGGGGGGGTGATATCACTCCAACGTGCAGTACAGCAGTAAAGAGTGACTGAAGTTTAAATGAGCACAAGTTACATGACTGGGGGCAGCTGAGAAACTGACAATATGTCTAGCCCCCATGTCAGATTTCAAAATTAAATATTAAAAAATATGTTTGCTCTTTTGAGAATTGGATTTCAGAGCAGAATTCTGCTGGAACAGTACTATTAACTGATGCATTTTGGAGAAATTTTTTTTTCCCATGACAGTGTCCCTTTAAGATTTAAATAATTATTTTTGGAGGCAAAACAATCCTGTGGGGTTTGTTTAATATTTAACTGACTTTTTAGTTGACTTAAAGCAAGGAGATTCATATTATGGAAAGACCCCTTATCCAGAAAAAAAAAACAAGGTCTTGAGAATTTTGGATAACTATTCCTATATGTGTAGATATTTTCCTTTAAAGGAGAAGGAAAGGTTAAATCACTGGGGAGTGGCAAGTTGTTAGGCACCTTTTAACCTGGGCTGGTGCTCCTCTTCTTCAAAAAATGTACCAACCATTGTACTGCCTGTGGGGGGGTCTGACTGAGGAAAAACCCCGGTTGGCCCCCAGCCCTTGTTTGTCCCGCCAGTCCAAAACCTCTTGTGCGCCTGGCAGAGCCGCTTCCTTCTTAGTCTGCCCCCACTCGACCGCAGCACAAATCAGTGTGCAAAGAAGGTACATGAGGGGGGTAAAGGGGGACAGAGGGGAATTTGCCCTGGGTGTAGCTTGGGGGGGCGGGCCATTAAGAGGGGGTTTGCAGGCCCCTGATGCGGCAGCCCCAGTGTGCCCACATCCCTCCAGTCCAGCTCTATTGTGGGGTGGCTCAACATCTGTTTTCTAGGGCTTCTTTTATGCAATTCTGTAGAATGCATGTGCAGAACAGAGATCTTGGGAAAAATTCTGTACAGGTATATTTATATCCATAAAGCTCCAAATTTTGGGAAAATCACCTCAAATAGACTCAAATTTTTTAAAATAATTCTCCTTTGCAATAATAAAGCAGTACCTTGTACTTGATCCCAACTAAAATGTAACTAATCCTTACTTAATCCTATTGGGTTTAATTAATATTTAAATGATTTTATAGTAGACAAAGGTATGGTGATCCAGTTTATGAAAAGATCCCTTATCCTGAAAACCCCAGGCCTTCGAGCATTCTGGATACCAGGTGCCATACCTGCACTGCGACTGAAGGAGGATCAGGCCTGTATTTTCAAGTACTGCATTGAGGAAAGGGGGGTGGATCGATTGAATTGTTTTCATAATTTCCCAAATAAACCAACAGGGTTTAGCACTTGTTGCACATTTGCAGCATTGATGGCAATTCCTTTGCCCCATTTCTGCATCTCTGAATATTAAGGTTGCTGCAGCTTCAAAAAGAAAGTGATTTTGACAAAAGTCTCAACACCAGTATCTGAAATATTTCATATTCATGTAATACTAATGAACATTTTAGTTTTGCACTTGTAACCTGTCAAACATCTCAAAGTATAGCGACGCAGAGTATGTGCTATGTATTTACAAATTTTAAATGTGAGAAGTAACATTATTTAGCGCATTGTTGAGCTTTATTAGATCTGTAAAGTTGAGTTCTCAAGAGTTCTCAAGATTAGCCTAATCATTACCCAATTCCACTGCCACAAATTTACATAACGTCCCCTACTTCATCAAGAAAAATGTTATTGTCTGTTATAAGGTCCTGACAATCCTGCTGATATGACTGGTGATGATTCAATCAGCCACTGGACTATTTTTCTAAATGCACTTTTGACTACCACTGATGTATAGTATAGAGCAACTGACAGATCTGTGTCCAATTGCTTGTGATTGTAGATAGGACGTGCTTGGCATACAGTTATTTTTTCAAGATCCTGCAACTAGAACTGTTGCAGCAGCTTCAGATTTTAACCTTTTCATCTGTAAAATGTCTTCTTGGAGAAATTAGATTTTTCTCCCTTTCTTGCATCAACATATCTTCAACCTGAATGCCAACTTTTATGGACAGTGTCTAAAATATATTCTTCCCAGAGAACTTTTGTAATTTTCAATATGATGTATTTTTTGGAAAAATACGTTTTAACCTTTTGAAGTCTTTTGTATAGCTTGCATTCCATCTCCCCCTTCTGGCATGCCACTATACTGTTCCATGAGTCCAGCTCAACAATGACATGGCAATGAGAAGGGTTGTAAAGGAAACCGTATGCAGGCCTATGCAGGATTTAAATCCTGGGATACCAGCCCTGAAGAGATCCAGATATCAAGGAACAGTTAGATTAAAACGAACAATTAAAGCCTCTTTTTCTCAAAAATAGGTCAGTGTGCCCATCAGTGGTGTAACAAGACTGCTCTGCCCCCCCAAAAAAATCTGGGGCCCAACTCCTACCCAGCCCCCCATCCAGCCACCTGCCCACATGGCTAGGGAGGTTTGACTTTAAACAACTATAAATTAAATTGACCATGCCCCCCCAACAGTGGAGTCTGTTTCTTCTACAGTTATACCACTGGTGCCCATAAAAAAGGAAGTAGACACTCTTATTATGAGACACAACTGACAATTGGGGGGTGGGAATTTATTCTCCTTTTCAGCCAAGTGCCAAGATGTAGATCAGCATGCTCCTTTGGGGAAAAATGGGTGCACCAAAAAGGGGAAAAAAATGCAATAGTAAAACCAGAGTAAAACCAAAGTTTAACCCTACTTTGGCTTGAAAAGTCAATAACTAACTAGTAGTGTAGACAATGGGCTACACTGAACCCTCTTTCAGCAGGATGGGCCTTCCCTAAGGGGAAGGTGAGGGTGTTGATTAGCTACACCTCTATATTGATGTCTAAAGATGTAATATTAAAGAAATCGGATGCCAAGGGTTCTATGTAATATAAAGCGCCATAGGGTTGAGAATACTCACAGCAAATGAGGTAGTCAGAATAATGTCAGGTACAATAAAAGATGTAGCAGACCATAGACGACAGAAGAAATAGTTGTGAGAGTTGAAGTATGCACCTTCCAGGTTGTCAGTACCTCATGTTGTCTGGATCCCTACAACAGACATGGGACAGGGATAGAAGAAAAACCAGTTTCCCTTGGCAGTACTGCGGCCCCTTCACTACAGACAAGCAGGACCTGGGGGCCAGGGCTACTACCAGTCTATCCTTCTTGATGGAGCTTAAAGCTGCTCTTGCTAGCTAATGCTCACTGACTCACTCTTTTAGAGAGTGATATAACAGTATTTTACTATAAAATCCAAATTTTTAGTGGAAAAAAACGAAACTTTTTCGGGAGAGACTGATGCTGCAAAGAGTCAGAATCTGAAAATCCGGCATCTCAGACCTGCCGAGGTTGTATATAAGTCAATGGGACAGGTCCCTATCCTAAATGGAATTTTCTTGTGGTCTTTGCTGGAATTTGTCCGAACTTTTCTGTCAAAAACCCGAAAAAAACTTACGATTCGGGTTTTCGCTCAATTTTATCGAGTTTGTCCCCAATCCGATTTAATCATGCTTTTTAAATACTAAATAAGGACACATTGTGGATTTTAGTTTGGTCAGACATTTTTATTTTAAAAAATCTGAAAAAATCGTATTTTAATGAATAACCCCCTAAAAGTTTAGATCATTCTAGACCTAGCGTAACCAAATGGCAAAATAGTACATTACCAGGAGCTAATGACGCTGTTTATATACATGGGAATTTTAGGTGCAGATTTATCAAAATGTGAGTATAGCGCTTAAAGGAGAACTATCGTGAAAATTTAATATAAGATTTAGTATACTGAAATAATAAACTTTCTAGATACAATCAATTAAAAATTCTGTACCATTTATGAAATAATCAAGTGTATCATTACTATGTCTCTCTCAGCATCTGTTTCTCTTCATTCTGTCTTCATGCAGCAGTTGGGTGTCAGATAATTATTGACAGTTAGATCCAATATCTTATAGGGGGGCTCCTTTTGCCTAGAAGATGTATTACAGCTCACTCTATTAACTGATTCCAGTGCAAACAAAATAACTGCCTTTTTGTTTAGGGCGCTGCCCGTGCCCCCTCCCAAGAAAGACCTGGAGAAACTGCAACAGCAGATGTTCGATTTTATTTGGCAGTATAAACGACACAGGATAAATAAAAAAATTTGTTATCAATCCACCACTCGAGGTGGACTAGCCTTTCCACACTTAGAGAAATACAGGAAAGCAGCTACATTGGCTCAAATAACTAAGTGGCACTCAGACCCTAACGATTGCAGATGGGTAGAACTAGAAAACCAACTAACTGCTCCCAACGCAGCAGCAGATTTACTATGGCTAGAACATAAATATCGCCCTAGACACGGTATGAGGAATGTGTTTATTAAGTATTCAGTGACTGCATGGGATAAAGTTCACTCAACCATGCCGTCTCAGACGCCCTCCTCTCCCCTTACTCCACTGTTTCACAATCCTGCTTTTCCTCCGGGGCTTAACTCCACAACATTCACATGGTGGATTAATAATGGCTTCTCCAGAGTTCAGAATTTGTTCATTCATTCTAAACCCATTTCTTGGGATACATTACGATCGAAATTTCATATACCACTGAAAGAACATTATAGGTTCCAACAGCTCCATCATTACGCTTCGGGGCTGATGGGTCGCACATATCCTGATGCCTCCTCCTTTGAATTTTTATGTAATCATCCCTTACGCAAACATAAAATCAGTGTTTTATACTCTGGACTTATGGAAGCCACATATACACAAGGGAAAACGGCTACTATGCTGAAATGGGAACAGAGACTAGGGGTGCCCATAGAAATGGAGGAATGGGAGAATATTCATAAGGTCATGGCGAAAGCTTCCATTAATACCCTTATTAAAGAGAATGCGTATAAAATTTATCATGACTAGTACTACACTCCTAAGAAGTTACATAAATGGTTTAATTCTTCTGATCTTTGCCCACGGGGGTGTGGGGAAGTGGCGGATGAAATGCACATGTGGTGGACATGTCCCACAATATACAGGTTATGGGAAGATGTCTTTAAAATGATAAATGACACTTTGGCGACATCAATGCCACCTGACCCTTGGTTAGCTCTCCTGCTACGTAAACCTGAACAGCTAACATTCAATGAACATAAATTATGTGTTCAATTCTGCCTGATCACTAGAGGTTTAATAGCTAAAAGATGGAAGGGCCCACCTCCAACTATGCAGGAAATTCGAAACAAATTGTGGTGGTCTATCGAAATGGAGAAGCTTACTGCTATTCTGAACAATAGGCTCAGTAAATTTGAGGATGTATGGAATATCTGGTTATATAGAGAAGGACTGTTGCTATGACAAATATAAACCTCAACCATAAGGAGATTTCACTCACCCCCTTCCCCCCACCTTTTTCCCCCTTTCCTTTTCCTTGTTTGTTAGGAATTGTTATAAATTTGTTAACACATCACTGGATTTGTAATAGTGAATAACACAATAAGCGAAGAATGTATGTCAGAAAAAGTTTATTGATCAATGTGTTAACAGGAAATGGCAAGTGCATTCTGTTGAATTACTGTGTTAACTTCAATAAACAGAAAGTTGAAAAAAAAAAAAAAATAACTGCCTTTTGCACAAATTCTGCATAATAAATAAAAACTCAAATAGCCGAATCTGAGTGCCTGGCCAAACTGAATCCAAACCCTAATTATCATGTGACTGAATGTTTTCCCCATAAACATTTCTTGCCTGCAGCAAACAGCTCAAGCATTCTGTTTGGCAGTGGGCCATGCAAAACTGCTGACTTGTGCTGGAATCTGTCACTGATACATTTTCACATTTTCTCTTAACCTAAAAATAATTAATCACTTACTCCCACTATCTGTCTTGGACTCACAGAATGACGGTGGGGCCAATTTATCAATGTCTGAATTTTCTCATCATGCATTTAGGAAGCTTACCACTTGGTAACGAGAATATTGGGTATTAAATATATTTTTCCCATGGCTAATAGCTTCATTATATTGTGGAAGAAGAATTATCCACATGTTAAATGCACTGAGAAGGATTTAGGCAGGTGAACAGTGCAGTACTGCCACCCCATAGATCAGAACGGCAAGGCACTTGACACATTCTGACAATCTTATGCATCAGCTTTGATAAATCTGTCAATTCATGAAAAACTTTATTGGCTGTCAGAAAAACATTATGCATAAAGAGGGGCAAGGTAAATTTAATAACAGATGTGTTTAATGTTTTGATGCTAATTGGCCTCTTAATTAAACCTTGACAGTGCATGCAATTAAACTACTTATTCATTATTTGCTATATTGGTCCTCAGAGAGAGGCTCACATTTGCACTGCTCTAAAAGTGGTACCATATTATTTTTTTTACTTAGAAATAAAGCTATCTCTTGTGTTATATTTATATAACAACTAACAAATGGAGAGAAAGGACAGTTTTTCTTCACTGAAATAAACCTTGGGCTATGGGCAACTATATACAGTATATACAGATATGGGACATATCCAGAAAACCTTGTTTTTACGGATAAGGGGTCATTCGGTAATTTGAGTCTCCATACCTTCAGTCCACTAAAAAAAATGTAATCATTAATTAAACCCAATAGGATTGTTCTGTCTTCAATAAGGATTAATCACATCTTAGTTGGTACAAGGTACTGTTTTATTACTACAGAGAAAAAGGCAAAAACATTTTTTAACTATTTAATTAAAATAGAGTCTTTCTGGATAATGCTTTTCCAGATAACACAGTAATAATATTTTTTTCAAATTAGATTAATTTTTTTCCTGTTTGTGTTGAAAAAATGAAATACCCTATATTTATCAAACATACTGTAGCATGTCTGTATTAATATTTGTCAACGTTGTTGATGAAATCCATGTTTCATCAGCTTCCTATGTACAAAGGAACATTTCTACTTTCAAAGCCATAAAAGCAAAAGGGGCTGCAGTTACTGCACTTCTCAATTATTCGGTGATAAAAAAAATCAATGTGCTTTTGAGGATAAAAACAAGCTGAGTTTCTACAAATAGAAAATACATGTGGATATTAAACATTGTTCAGTGCCACAGTCGATTGCTCTCTGAACTGTCAGAACTAGACTCTTTCCACCTTTGGACTCTAGAGGAGCACAGAATATCTAACAAGGCTCATCAAAATGTTTCCATTGCAGAATAAAACAGGTTCTGCCTATTGGATGTAACTAAATCCATGCCCAACAAGCCAAAGCATCTCATCAAAGTTCTGGAGTCAATGACAAAGATTGATTTTTCAAAAGCAAATCTTTAAAGTTTGCTCTTCTAACTGATGAGTTGACAAAATAATTGTAAATCACTCTTGTTTCCTTATTGTAGAGCCGGCTAATAATAGACATTGGTTGGCTTGGAGACAACTGACTGAGCAGTAAATTAAATTCTCTTGAGTAAAATCCACATATCTAAAATCGTGTATGTACCGCATCACTGTCACCATAACAAGCCAAGGGGATGACTTGTCAAGAGCCAAAATATTGTGGCGCTTGTTAGTTCAGCCAATTATCCCTTTTCTGTAACCTCTCAGCAATGAAATATTGTAAACAATTTATTTTCTATATTCCCAAATAGATATATAATTAAGCTCCCGAAGTTTCCTATGCATTGGCAGTTCCAAGGGTAAACTGTCCATCTTCTGTGCATGTTTTATTTGAACTTTTAATTCACACTTATTGGCATATATTAATAATGGGTTCATGTAATAGATTGAACATTTATAAATAAGCCCACTCAGTTTCTGCTGAGAGATGAAAATCAGGGAATAACGGATATAATGTATAAAAATAGGGGTGTGGAAGCACTCTAAAGGCTAAGTAATAGTATATTTAAGTATAATGGAAGTGCTAGTTTTAATGCACATTCCCTGGGCCCCTGTCTCAAAAGTAAGTTTACAAAACAGGGGTTTTTAGTTACAAAGTTATGATCATAAAGTTGAAAAGCCATCATACCTCGTCAAGGTAAACCCCACATGGCGGTCCCTAGTATAAAAAGTCTTACTGCATAGTAGCATTCAGTGTAATCAGTGTCTGTTGAACCTTGGTTTCAGTGAAAAGGATCTATCCTCCCCCGCCAGTATGCGGCTTTTAAGGGAGAGGCATTGTCCAACCAACGCCCATTTTTAAAAGTATAGGGCCCCATTAGTTTAAGGGGGGGTATGGGGTGCTATTAAAAACCACATGAAGCTCAGCCACAGCTTCTGGCAACAATACAATGTATAAAAATAGGGGTGTGGAAGCACTCTAAAGGCTAAGTAATAGTATATTTAAGTATAATGGAAGTGCTAGTTTTAATGCACATTCCCTGGGCCCCTGTCTCAAAAGTAAGTTTACAAAACAGGGGTTTTTAGTTACAAAGTTATGATCATAAAGTTGAAAAGCCACCATACCTCGTCAAGGTAAACCCCACATGGCATTAAAACTAGCACTTCCATTATACTTAAATATACTATTACTTAGCCTTTAGAGTGCTTCCACACCCCTATTTTTATACATTGTATTGTTGCCAGAAGCTGTGGCTGAGCTTCATGTGGTTTTTAATAGCACCCCATACCCCCCCTTAAACTAATGGGGCCCTATACTTTTAAAAATGGGCGCTGGTTGGACAATGCCTCTCCCTTAAAAGCCGCATACTGGCGGGGGAGGATAGATCCTTTTCACTGAAACCAAGGTTCAACAGACACTGATTACACTGAATGCTACTATGCAGTAAGACTTTTTATACTATGGCCAAAAGGCAAACAAGTTAGGGACCGCCATGTGGGGTTTACCGTAACGTGGTATGGTGGCTTTTCAACTTTATGATCATAACTTTGTAACTAAAAACCCCTGTTTTGTAAACTTACTTTTGAGACAGGGGCCCAGGGAATGTGCATTAAAACTAGCACTTCCATTATACTTAAATATACTATTACTTAGCCTTTAGAGTGCTTCCACACCCCTATTTTTATACATAATAACGGATATAATAACATTTCCTCCTTCACATCAGATTAAAGGATATCCAACCAATTGTCGCCTGCAATGATTCATTAAGTACAGGTATGGTACCTGTTATCCAGAATGCTCGGGACCTGGGGTTTTCCGGATAAGGGATCTTTCCATAAATTGGATCTCCATGCCTTAAGACTATTAAAAAAGCTTTTAAAACTATACCCCCAAAATGAACACTTAAGCAACAGATAGTTTACATCATATTAAGTGGCATATTAAAGAATCTTACTAAACTGATCTATAGATTTAAGTAAATCTTGCCCTTTTACATCTCTTGCCTTGAGCCACCATTTTGTGATGGTCTCTGTGCTGGCTCAGAGATCACCTGACCAGAAATACTGCAACTCTAAGGGGGTTATTTATCAAAGTCTGAATTTATCTCAATATTTTCTGAAGAAAACTCCAACCAAATTGGGCTTATTTATTAATACACTTTCCTGAAGATTTTGTTTGCGGGAAAAAATTGGAAAAAAATTTGGATTTTTCATATTTTTCACCCATAAACTCAGAATTTTGCCCGAAACGCCGAAAACTTCGGGGTATTGCACAAAAACCCAGCACACATCAAAAAATCATTGGGACTTCTCCCATTGACTTATATGCAACCTCGACAGGTCTGAGATGCCGGATTTTCAGATTCTGATTTTTTCCATCCTCTGGGTTTAATAAATTCCGAAAAATTCATAATTTTTTTAAAAGTTCGATTTTATTAAAAAAAAATATTTTTTTTCATGATTGTAGCATTCAGAGTTTAGTAAATCACCTCCTAACTGTAACAGGAAGAAGTGTTAAAGCAAAAGACAGAACTCTGTCTGTTAATTGGTAGGGATGTAGCGAACGTCGGAAAAAAAGTTCGCGAACATATTCGCGAACTTGCGCAAAAATGCGAGCGGTTCGCGAACGGTTCGCGAACCCCATAGACTTCAATGGGAAGGCGAACTTTAACATCTAGAAAAGACATTTCTGGCCAGAAAAATGATTTTAAAGTTGTTTAAAGGGTGCAACGACCTGGACAGTGGCATGCCAGAGGGGGATCAAGGGCAAAAATGTATCTGAAAAATCTGCCTGTGTGTGCTTGGAAGAGATAGTGTAGGGGGAGAGCTGTTAGTGATTTCAGGGACAGATGATAGTAAGTTTGCTGGCTAGTAATCTGCTTGATACTGCTCTGTATTGGAGGGACAGAAGTCTGCAGGGATTTGAGGGACATTTTAGCTTAGGTAGCTTTGCTGGCTAGTAATCTACTGTTCTCTTTAAACAACTGCCATACGTTGACCTTGCCCAGTTTTTTTGGACGCAGCCACTGAAGCACAGTTGCCATAAAAAATATGCCATATAAATGCTGAAAATAGTAATTTTTCGCCATACGTTGACCTTGTAGACATTGTTTGCCCAGTTTTTTTGGTTGCAGCCACTGAAGCACAGTTGCCAGAAAAAATATGCCATATAAATGCTGAAAATAGTCATTTTTTGCCATACGTTGACCTTGTAGGCATTGTTTGCCCAGTTTTTTTGGTCGCAGCCACTGAAGCACAGTTGCCAGAAAAAATATGCCATATAAATGCTGAAAATAGTAATTTTTTGCCATATACGTTGAGTCAACGTATGGCAAAAAATGACTATTTTCAGCATTTATATGGCATATTTTTTCTGGCCTCTGTGCTTCAGTGGCTGCGGCCAAAAAAACTGGGCAAACAATGCCTACAAGGTCAACGTCGTTGACCTTGTAGGCATTGTTTGCCCAGTTTTTTTGGCCGCAGCCACTGAAGCACAGAGGCCAGAAAAAATATGCCATATAAATGCTGAAAATAGTCATTTTTTTGGTCGCAGCCACTGAAGTACAGTTGCCAGAAAAATTATGCCATATAAATGCTGAAAATATGCATTTTTTTGGTTGCAGCCACTGAAGCACAGAGGCCAGAAAAATTATGCCATATAAATGCTGAAAATATAAATTTTTTTGGTTGCAGCCACTGAAGCACAGAGGCCAGAAAAATTATGCCATATAAATGCTGAAAATATGCATTTTTTTGGTCGCAGCCACTGAAGCACAGTTGCCAGAAAAATTATGCCATATAAATGCTGAAAATATGCATTTTTTTGGTTGCAGCCACTGAAGCACAGAGGCCAGAAAAATTATGCCATATAAATGCTGAAAATATAAATTTTTTTGGTTGCAGCCACTGAAGCACAGAGGCCAGAAAAATTATGCCATATAAATGCAGAAAATATGCATTTTTTTGGTCGCAGCCACTGAAGCACAGTTGCCAGAAAAATTATGCCATATAAATGCTGAAAATATAAATTTTTTTGGTTGCAGCCACTGAAGCACAGAGGCCAGAAAAATTATGCCATATAAATGCTGAAAATATGCATTTTTTGGACGCAGCCACTGAAGCACAGTTGCCAGAAAAAATATGCCATATAAATGCTGAAAATAGTCATTTTTTGCCATACGTTGACCTTGTAGACATTGTTTGCCCAGTTTTTTTGGTTGCAGCCACTGAAGCACAGAGGCCAGAAAAAATTAAACCAGTAGGGTTTGCACCCTAGTTTGTAACGGTGGCGGAGGGAGGAGGAGGACGCTAAAGGACAGCTGTGTGTGGAGTCATGAGGCTTGAAGAGAAGGACAGCTGCATAGAAGTCAGAACAAGTCTTCCGGCGTGCAGTAACCCTCCGAGATCCACCCCTCATTCATTTTAATAAAGGTCAGGTAATCGACACTTTTGTGACCTAGGCGAGTTCTCTTCTCAGTTACAATCCCTCCTGCTGCACTGAAGGTCCTTTCTGAGAGCACACTTGAGGCTGGGCAAGACAAGAGGTTCATGGCAAATTGTGACAGCTCTGGCCACAGATCAAGCCTGCGCACCCAGTAGTCCAGGGGTTCATCGCTCCTCAGAGTGTCGATATCTGCAGTTAATGCCAGGTAGTCCGCTACCTGCCGGTCGAGGCGTTCTTTGAGGGTGGATCCAGAAGGGTTGTGGCGCTGCCTTGGACAGAAAAACATTTGAATGTCTGACGTTACAGACTGGCCAAAGGGCTTTGTCCTTGCAGGTGTGCTCGTGGCAGGATTACTGGCACCTCTGCCCCTGGAATGTTGATGAGTTCCTGAAGTGACATCACCCTTAAAAGCATTGTACAACATGTTTTGCAGGCTGGTTTGTAAATGCCGCATCTTTTCGGACTTGTGGTATGTTGGTAACATTTCTGACACTTTATGCTTGTACCGAGGGTCTAGTAGCGTTGCGACCCAGTACAGGTCCTTCTCCTTAAGCCTCTTGATACGGGGGTCCTTCAACAGGCATGACAGCATGAAAGACCCCATTCTCACAAGGTTGGATGCAGAGCTATCCATCTCCGCTTCCTCATTATCAAGGACTTCATCATCCACGGTCTCCTCCCCCCAGCCACGTACAAGACCAGGGGTCCCCAAAAGGTCACCACTAGCCCCCTGGGAAGCCTGCTCCTGTTGGTCCTCCTCCTCCTCCTCCACAAAGCCACCTTCCTCCTCTGACTCCACTTCTGGCACCTCTCCCTGCGTTGCAGCAGGTGCCTGGGTTCGTTCTGGTGATTCCGACCAGAAATCGTGCGCTTCCATCTCCTCGTCACGCTGGTCTACAGCCTCATCTGTCACTCGTCGCACGGCACGCTCCAGGAAGAAAGCGAAGGGTATTAGGTCGCTGATGGTGCCTTCGGTGCGACTGACCATATTTGTCACCTCTTCAAAAGGTCGCATGAGCCTGCAGGCATCGCGCATAAGCACCCAGTAACGGGGGAAAAAAATCCCCAGCTGTGCAGATCCAGTCCTACCACCCAGTTCAAAAAGGTACTCGTTGACGGCCCTTTGTTGTTGCAGCAGACGTTCCAACATAAGGAGCGTTGAATTCCAGCGAGTCTGGCTGTCAGAAATCAAACGCCTGACTGGCATGTTGTAGCGCTGCTGAATGTCAGCAAGGCGTGCCATGGCTGTGTAGGAACGTCTGAAATGGGCCGACACCTTTCTGGACTGGGTGAGAACGTCCTGGAATCCTGGGTACTTGGAGACAAAACGTTGGACTATTAAATTTAACACATGTGCCATGCAGGGCACATGTGTTAAATTGCCTAGTCTCAACGCTGCCAACAGATTGCTTCCATTGTCACACACCACTTTTCCGATCTGCAGTTGGTGTGGGGTCAGCCACCGATCGGCCTGTGACTGCAGAGATGACAGGAGTACAGATCCGGTATGGTTTTTGCTTTCCAGGCATGTCATCCCCAAGACAGCGTGACAACGGCGTACCTGGCACGTCGAATAGCCTAGGGGGAGCTGGGGGTGCACAGGTGTGGAGGAGGAGAAGGAGGACCCAGCAGCAGAGTAAGAAGAAGAAGAAGACGAGGTAGAGAGCGATGGAGGAGTAGAGGTGGTGGCAGAACCGCGTGCAATCCGTGGCGGTGACACCAACTCCACTGTTGTTGTTGAGCTACCCATTCCCTGCTTCCCAGCCATTACCAAGTTCACCCAGTGGGCAGTGTAGGTGACATACCTGCCCTGACCATGCTTGGAGGACCATGCGTCAGTAGTCATATGGACCTTTGGCCCAACACTAAGTGACAGAGATGCGGTAACTTGGCTCTGCACATGTTGGTACAGGTGTGGTATTCCCTTTTTAGAAAAAAAATTGCGGCTGGGTACCTTCCACTGCGGTGTCCCAATTGCTACAAATTTGCGGAAGGCCTCAGAGTCCACCAGCTGGTATGGTAAAAGCTGGCGGGCTAAGAGTGCAGACAAGCCAGCTGTCAGACGCCGGGCAAGGGGGTGACAGTCAGACATTGGCTTCTTACGCTCAAACATGGCCTTCACAGAAACTTGGCTGGTGGCAGATGACTGGGAATGGGAACAGGTGGTCAAGGTGGAAGGCGGAGTAGAGGGTGGTTCAGACGGGTCAAGGAGAGCAGAGGTAGAGCAGTAAGATGCTGGACCAGAAGGAGTGTGGCTTTTAGTTTGCCTGTTGCCTTTGAGGTGTTGCTCCCAAAGTGCTTTGTGCTTGCCGCTCATGTGCCTTCGCATAGAAGTTGTACCTATGTGGCTGTTGGGCTTACCAAGGCTCAGTTTCTGACTGCACTCATTGCAAATTACAATGCTTTTGTCAGAGGCACACACATTAAAAAAATCCCACACTGCTGACTTTTGGAAGTGTGCGATCTGGCGGTAACAGTAGAAGTTGGCGGCATTGGCGGCAATGGCGGGTGCGTTGGCCGGCTGAACACAGGTGCCGATACATGTTGTTGCCCTACTGATCCCTGCGGGCTGTCCTCCCTGCTTCTTCTAAGTCTTATTCTCCTACTGCCTCTCTGACTCTCCGTCTCTCCATCTGAACTACCCTCCTCTTGCTCTCTTCTACTAGGCACCCACAAAACATCAATCTCCTCATCATCATTCTCCTCAGATGCATCAATTTCTTCTGACACATCACAGAAGGAAGCAGCAGCGGGGACCTCCTCCTCATCACTCATTATGTCCATCTCTATCGTGTTCTCTGCCAGAATTAAATCTGGTGTAAGGTCCTCATCTCCTTCATCTTCTTCTGGCAATAATGGTTGCGCATTACTCAGTTCAAGAAACTCATGGGAAAATAACTCCTCTGACCCCAGTGAAGAAGGGGCACCGGTGGTGGAGGAAGTGTTACGTGGGGTGGCCATAGCAGTGGAGGATGAGGAGGATGTTGTGGTAAAGTTAGAAACGGTAGAGGATGGGGTGTGCTGTGTAAGCCAGTCAACTACCTCTTCAGCATTTTGGGAGTTCAGGGTCATTGGCTTTTTAAAACTGGGCAATTTGCTAGGGCCACAGGATTGCATAGCAGCACGGCCCCTAGCATGGCCTCTGCGTGGCGGCCTGCCTTTGCCTGGCATTATTTTTAAAAAAACAACAACAACAACAAAAACTCAGTTGGTTTTTCTGGAAACGATAATACACACAGCTAGATGGCGGGTTGAAGAAAACAGTGTGCAAATAATGCCTACAAGGTCAACGTATACACTACTACAGCGGTGGATACGGATTACGTAAAATATATGAATGCTGCTTGAAAAAAAGTAACTCAAGTGGTTTTTCTAGAGACGATAATATTATCAATATTTAGACAAAATGTGAACAAGCTCACACAGCTAGATGGCGGGTTGAAGAAAACAGTGTGCAAATAATGCCTACAAGGTCAACGTATACACTACTACAGCGGTGGATACGGATTACGTAAAATATATGAATGCTGCTTGAAAAAAAGTAACTCAAGTGGTTTTTCTAGAGACGATAATATTATCAATATTTAGACAAAATGTGAACAAGCTCACACAGCTAGATGGCGGGTTGAAGAAAACAGTGTGCAAATAATGCCTACAAGGTCAACGTATACACTACTACAGCGGTGGATACGGATTACGTAAAATATATGAATGCTGCTTGAAAAAAGTAACTCAAGTGGTTTTTCTAGAGACGATAATATTATCAATATTTAGACAAAATGTGAACAAGCTCACACAGCTAGATGGCGGGTTGAAGAAAACAGTGTGCAAATAATGCCTACAAGGTCAACGTATACACTACTACAGCGGTGGATACGGATTACGTAAAATATATGAATGCTGCTTGAAAAAAAGTAACTCAAGTGGTTTTTCTAGAGACGATAATATTATCAATATTTAGACAAAATGTGAACAAGCTCACACAGCTAGATGGCGGGTTGAAGAAAACAGTGTGCAAATAATGCCTACAAGGTCAACGTATACACTACTACAGCGGTGGATACGGATTACGTAAAATATATGAATGCTGCTTGAAAAAAAGTAACTCAAGTGGTTTTTCTAGAGACGATAATATTATCAATATTTAGACAAAATGTGAACAAGCTCACACAGCTAGATGGCGGGTTGAAGAAAACAGTGTGCAAATAATGCCTACAAGGTCAACGTATACACTACTACAGCGGTGGATACGGATTACGTAAAATATATGAATGCTGCTTGAAAAAAGTCACTCCGGTGTTTTTTCTGGAGACGGTAATATTATGGATATTTAGACAGAATGTGAACAAGGTCACACAGCTAGATGGCGGGTTGAAGAAAACAGTGTGCAAATAATGCCTACAAGGTCAACGTATACACTACTACAGCGGTGGATACGGATTACGTAAAATATATGAATGCTGCTTGAAAAAAGTCACTCCGGTGTTTTTTCTGGAGACGGTAATATTATGGATATTTAGACAGAATGTGAACAAGGTCACACAGCTAGATGGCGGGTTGAAGAAAACAGTGTGCAAATAATGCCTACAAGGTCAACGTATACACTACAACAGCGGTGGATACGGATTACGTAAAATATATTATGGCTGCTTGAAAAAAGTCACTCCGGTGTTTTTTCTGGAGACGGTAATATTATGGATATTTAGACAGAATGTGAACAAGGTCACACAGCTAGATGGCGGGTTGAAGAAAACAGTGTGCAAATAATGCCTACAGGGCAAATAATGCCTAAAAGGTCAACTTATACACTACTACAGCGGTAGTAAAATAAAAAAAAGTAAAATAAAAAAAAATGAATATTAAAAAAAAAAAATTAAAGTTGGTGCTGCTGAACTACTAGGAGCAGCAGATTAGCACACCAGTCCCACTCCCCAACACTGCTAGACTAATAGCACTGGGCTCTTATAGTAGTAGTAGTAGTAGTAGTAAAACAACAAAAAAATAAATAAAAGCAGTCCTTACAAGGACTACTGTTATTGCAGCAGTCAGCAGATGAGATCAGAAGCAGGACAGCTGCCCACTGCAGCTACATACAGAGCACTGCAGTAGAAGGTAGATTACTAGCCAGCAAAGCTACCTAAGCTTAAATGTCCCTCAAACCCCTGCAGACTTCTGTCCCTCCAATAACAGAGCAGTATCAAAACGATTACTAGCCAGCAAACTTTCAACTGTCCCTGAAATCACTAACAGGCAGCAGCTCTCTCCCTACACTATCTCTTCAGCACACACAGGCAGAGTGAAAAAACGCTGCAGGGCTTCGGTTTTTATAGGGAAGGGGAGTGGTCCAGGGGAGAGCTTCCTGATTGGCTGCCATGTACCTGCTGGTCTGGGGTGAGAGGGCAAAAAAAAGCGCCAACAATGGCGAACCCAAAATGGCGAACGTCGCGCGACGTTCGCGAACTTCCGGCGAGCGCGAACACCCGATGTTCGCGCGAACAAGTTCGCCGGCGAACAGTTCGCGACATCTCTATTAATTGGCTCATGTGACCTAAACAATTATGGTTCGTTGGTATGTTTGTTTGCAAAGTGAATCGTACGATCCCAGGGGGCGGCGCTTATTTTTTAAAATGGCAATTTTCTATTTATGATTACCCAATGGCACATGCTACTAGAAAAATATATTATCATGGAAAAGGTTTGTTTACATGAAGCCGGGTTTTACATGTGAGCTATTTTATGCAATATCTTTTTATAGAGACCTACATTGTTTGGGGGGTATAGTTTTCCATTAAATTAAACCAAACAGGATTGCTTTGCCTCCAATAAGGATTAATTATATCTTAGTTGGGATCAATGTACAAGGTATTGTTTTATTATTACAGAGAAAAAGGAAATCATTTTTCAAATTTTTAATTATTTCATTAAAATGAAGTCCATGGAAGACGGCCTTCCCTTAATTCTGAGCTTTTCGGATAACGGTTTTCCAGATAACAGATCCCATACCTGCAGTAGTTGTGTAAAGGTGGCCACTGTTTAGACACAAATTGCCCAAATGATATAACAAATTTGTGTGTGTATCCATTATCTGTGAGTTCCATTTGGGTCCCTGTGCAACTACCTAATTAAAGCTGGACATAGAAGCAAAGATTTGATCGTACGAATCTTCGAATGGCAAACGGTCGTTTAGATGATCGAACAGGTTAGAAAATTTCTGTCGGCTGCCGATAATATCTCTGCATGTGTTGCCAATCTGACGATATCAGTGGGAGACTGTCACCAGCTTTTGTCGGACATAACTTTCATACCATTGCTGTCAGGGGCAGAACATCGGCTGATCTGTTCTTTTACTACTTTATTTGATCTAAAATGGTTAGTGGCAGGTCGGGAGATAGCACCGAACGAAGTTCGTCCGATATGAAGGTAAATCTACATGTCTATGGCCAGCTTAAGGCACCTCTTTGACATACAAAAAAAGGGCTTTGCAGGAACAAAAATTGTCCAGTATAAAGGTGGCCATAGACATGCAGACCTGCCACTAACCATTCAGATCAAATAAAGTAGTAAAAGAACAGATCAGCCGATGTTGTGCCCCTGACAGCAATCGTACGAAAGTTATGTCCGACAAAGCTGGTGACAGTCTCCCACTGATATTGTCAGATCAACAATACATGCAGAGATATTATCGGCAGCCAACAGAAATTTGCTAACCTGTCCGATTGTCTAAATGATCTATCACCATGGCACAAAAAATGTCGGGACACTCCACACACGGCCCGAAAATCGTACAAAACGGAGATTCGTGCAATCAAATCTTTGCGTCTATGACCAGCTTAAGTGTAAACACCTGAGCTACCTGAAAACTGACATCACAAGAAAGTTTTTACAAATCATTAACACATTCTATCATAACCAATATGCCTCACAGGGAATACCATAATGCAAGTTCTCTCACAGCAAACAAACTTTGTACATTTCTGATTATAATGACTCTTATTTTGACCTCTTATGTATTTGAAAGTGTAAGTACTTTGATGCCAAATTTCAAATCCCGATGGATTACAGTTTTCTGTGATCTATTTTATTGTATTATCCATTCTATGCACTAATGCCTGCACTGTATAGAGCAATTGGAGTCCTACATGTATGATTTGGTGACTCAAGTAAGGTCATCAAGAAAGAGTTGTGAAAATTATTCTTGGCGTTAAGAAAACCAAAAGGAAAATTGTGGAATATGTGTAATGTACAATATACAAGAACTGTGTGTAAATTCACGTATGTGTCAATAAAACTGATTAAAAAAAAAAAAGAAAACCAAAAGGACATAAATACATTTGTAATATACCTTAAAGGGGTGTTTCCGTGCCCACTAATATCTCTGATATACAGTAGCTAAAATAACCTATACTGTATGTTATAGCTCAACTAGAAGGCTACTTTTATTAAAATTTACTATTTGGAGTGTGTGAGTAAAAAAACTAAAATCTGACTCTCTTTACCAGTGCCAAATTGTCTTGTTGAAATATAATACAGGTGTGGGACCTAGGGTTTTCCAGATAACAGATTTTTCTGTAATTTGGATCTTCTTACCTTAAGCCTACTAAAAAATCATTTAAACTTTAAGGGGGTTATTTATCAAGGGACAAATTTTAGAGTTTTTTTAAACCTCGTATAAACTCACAACTAGAATGATTTCTAATTTAAGGAAAAACTCAAACTCAGCGAATTCAGGATTAACAACCCAAAAACTCAATTTAATCGAGTTTTTGGCGGAAAAAAAAAACTTGACTTGCTGAAATACAATCATGGTACAGTATACCTTGCATGAACTTTGTGTCAACAAAACATATTTGTATAGGTTATTCTGCACAATGTGGCTTTCATATCTACTTAGACATCTAAGAGGGAGCTAACATAGTGTTTTGAAGAATACTTTAAAAACAGCAGTAGATAACAGTAGATAAACAGTGCCCTCAATACTGATCTAGGCGTTCCTTAAACATGGGTCTTACTCTTGAGGGGTTATTTATCAAGGTCTGAATTTATCTCAATATCGGCTGCTACAAACTCCGATCTAACCCGCTCGGGTTTTTAACGCTTATTTATTATTACATTGCCCAAAAATTTGCGAGAAAATCTCTGATTTTCACGATTTTTTCATGAATTTTCCACGAAATCTCAGAATTTTTTGGAGTTTTCACCCGAAAGCTCAGAAAACATAGTGAAATTGCCCGAAACCCAGACACAACCGAAAATCAATGGGACTGTTCCCATTGACTTTTATACAACCTCGACATGTTTGAGATGCCGTGGTTTTATATTTGGGCTTTTTAGCCCTCGGGGTTTAATAAATTCTGAAAAATTTGTGATTTTTTTAAAAGTCCGATTTTTTTAAAAAAATCATGAATTTTTCAGATTTGGGGAATTTCGGGTATTCGGAGCTTAGTAAATAACCCCCTTGGTGTATTAAGTAAGAAAACCAGAACAAAATACATGAATAACAGCAAGAATAGTAATTTTATTCTAACATTTTTTAAAATTTATCAATATTATAATTTGTAGAAAGAATGCCTAAAATAAAAATTTTGATTGGAAAATTACTTTTTTATTATGTGCTCCTAATACTTAACACTTTGACAATGACATTAAAATGAAGAAAAATGGTCACTTTATAGAAGAAAGCTTTGTAATGAAACTTTCTACAGAGATACCATGGGGAAATAGATTACCATATGAAACCAAGAAATGCGCTAATGATTTTCATAAATTTAGAACGTTCAAAGCTTGAACAGTAAAATATATTTTGTTAAATAGTAATGGGCAAGTTGAGCTTAGTATAATATCTGTTACTTATAGATAGGCAACAGTCAGCCTGCCTGAATACTCTGGGGAAGAACAAGATATTCATTCATGACTTGAACATGTACAACTGTCACTGCTGTGAAGGATTTTGGCTGGGGGTTACACTAAAAGGCATTTCAGACCTGCCAAGACCTAAAGGCAATTAAAATTTTAATTTCTAATCATTTTCTCATTAATGGATGTTTAAACAAGAAAAAAAAATCTTTTTGCTGCCTTCACAGGACAAAAGTCAAGTCATTTCCCTACAAATTCAGAGCTTTGTTTGCCTTGATCATCAAATTTAGGGCAATTAAACTATAAAGAAATCTGCACAAAGAATGCAGCAATTCATGGAATATATTGATGTCTATTGCGCATTCTCTTGATTATTGCAATTTCAGAGTTTCCATAGTTTTACATATTGTCAATTTCATTTCAACAGTACATTGCTGCTTGTTTTCTCTTTGTCTTCCTCACTGTTACCTAATTCTGAACTTTCTCTCGATTGCCATAATCTTTCTTTTTTCATTATTGCAACCAGCTGAGTAAGCCTTGCAATTTGCAATTTAAATATTTTCACTACTATGAAAATGTGTCTCTCTCCTACATAATACTGTACAGTGAATTTCTCAAAACAGTGAGTAAATATACAGTTTTGGTTCCCACTAAGTTTGTAATACTCTAGGACCATTAAAGGAAAACTAAACCCTAAAAATGAATATGACTAAAATGCCATATTTTATATACTGAATTAATTACACCAGCCTAATGTTTCAGCTTCTCAATAGCAGCAATGATCCAGGAATTGTCACAGGGGGGTCACCATCTTGGAAAGTGTCTGCGACACTCACATGCTCAGTGGGCTCTGAGCAGCTGTTGAGAAGCTAAGCTTAGGGGTTGTTGCAAATTATCAAGCAGAAAATGAGGTTTGTCTGTAATATAAACTGATAATTAAATTCTGATGCTAATTGCATGTGCTGTCATTAAGTAATTATCTGTATTAATTGCTAATCACCCTTGTATTGTGACATATATATATATATTTTCAGTATATTGTGTGTTGTCCCTAAGCTCAGTAAGTGACAGCAGCACAGAGAGTGCAGTGTATGAGCAGAGAAGAAGTTTGGGAGCTACTGGGGCATCTTTGGAGGCACAGATCTTCCCTGTTAAACGCCTATTGTTGCCTTTTGCTGGTACAGAAGCCTGAAACATATTGTACAACATTTCTAGCCTACATTAGTTAAGCTTTAGTTCTTCTTTAAGTTCCAGTGTATTTGAACGTATATAAAGACATTGCACAGTTATTTCCTACCTATATAACACACACTTAGGGGGATATTTATCAACAGCCCATTTTTCTTTTTCTTTTTTTTTTACACAATTCAAATCTTATTGCACTACAAATCATAATTGTGAATAATGGTTTAAAAAAAAAAAATATTTTTCATATTTCTTAAGTGAAAAAAACATGAAAACTTCTAATATAAAACTCTGGCATCTATTGATGAAGTCAATGGGAGCTGTCCTAGTCAAAACTGAAACTATTTATGCAATTAGAGTTTTTCAAGTATTTTCTAACTTGTAGACTTAAAATGATGAGTAACATAAATTCAATGTATTTAAGTATTTTTCAATGACAATTCAAGCTGTTTTAAGGGATTCTGTCATGATTTTACTTTTTATTTCTAAATTACACTGTTTACATTACAAATAATTCCCTCTACCATTTAAATGTTATTCTTAAACCGACAAATTAATTTTTTTTAGCTGTAATATTGGTGTGGAGGCCTTCTCAGGTCATTGTATCTGATCCTGAGCTTTAAGAAGAAGCCAGCAATTCAGGATGGAACTGCGTTAAGACAACTATTGTTTCTTCCGTTCCCATTATATTTTACCACAACCTAGGTCAGGCTTCCGAGCCCCATCTAGTGGTAGACATAAAAATAGCACCCAAGCAGGAAAAAGCCGGGTTTTTCCTGTTGTGATTCTATTCTCATGTGTAGCAATGCAAACAAATCCCTCAGCAGAGGTGTCAGGTAGCTGCTATCTGGTTAGCTATCCATGGTTCTGTTGATAGGCAGCTGATGGGCTGCTGGGGAGGGAAGGGAGGGGGTGTTATCACTCCAGCTTTGCATATGTCTAGCCCCATGCCAAATTTCAACAGTATCCCTTTAAATTGGTATCCCTTTAAAAATAAGTTTATTTAAAATAGAAAAAAACTCTAAAATTACACAAATTCAAATCTTGATAAATAATTCCCTTAACTTTTAAATTAGAAACGAATGTCATTATCACTGCTGTTTTTCTCTCTGAAGTAGCCAATCATGTTTTGAGTTTTACAACATTCGGGGATTCCCATTTATCAGCACTCTCATATTAGTGGTTTTAGAGGTTTTAAAAACCACAATTAAACTCATTCCCCCATATGTTATATAAGGCACTACGTTTGCCCAGGAAAAGTAACCCATAGCAACCAATAAGATGTTTTCTTTTAAACAGACGACCAGTAAATCTACCTGCTAATTGGTTGCTATGGGTTACTGCTACAGGGCAAAATTAGGGGCAAATTCCCTAAGCGGCGCAAATTCACTAGCGACCGATTCGCCCACTTCGCAACACTTCGCCAGGCATGAATTCATCAGGACAGCGCTAATTCCATAAGATGCGAAGTTGTGGCCGATTGCTGGCGTTTCTTCGGCAAGCAAAGCATGTTGCCCTAGCGTTGGCTAATTTGCATACGGCGGGAAGTGTTGCAGCAAATACATTACATTACACAAGCCCAGAGAACCTTAATAAAATAAAATAGAGTTGTTATATTGCCCTACACATGAGCCCAGTGTATAGTTTATGTGCCATATTTTAGAAAATGTAGAAAATGCAAAAAAAAATTACGGTCTTTTGCAGGCTTTCATTTAGAAAAAAAGGAAAAGACGCCAGCCTTTTTTGAAAAATTTTCAGCAAAACATTGAGTCCTATCCACTCCATTGCACTTCGCCTGGTCTGAGGTGGCGAAGGCAAGTCGTTGCACAAGAAGTAACGTTCAATAAAATCCACATCTTATTGAATTTGCTGAGTTACGTCCGTTCGACAGAGCAAAAATTTAGCTGGCATTAGAATGCGAAGCAACGCTAGCGTCTATTTCCTTCACCAGCGAAGTGACGCCTGCGCCCGTTAGGGAATCGGCGTAGTTACGAAATGACATCACGCTGGCCCCTTAGTGTCTTATATTACATAAACCCCATATTTTTTTAAAATCACGAATTCCAAGTAATTTATTAAAACAACCTAATATAAAAAGCACAAACGAATAAAAATGTGGAACTAATGCAAATACTAATACAGAAGCCTCAAATTACATTTTTCATGCAGTTAATAAAGAAAAAAACTCTAAAACAGTTTTGTATTTTTGTTTTGTGTGAATTTTACGTTTAATAAATACCAAATTTTCTGTGGCTTAAAGTAATTAGTATAATTCACAATTATAGTGCGAAAAACTATGATTCAGGGAAACAAATGAAATATGAACGTTGGTAAATGGGCCCCTAAGTTAACAACTTACCAGTAAAATGCCATGCCTTGCCGATGGTTCTTTTAGTATAACTGAAGGGACACTGGCCTTGTTTTTTATTTTTAATTCTTCTTCTAGAAGGAAGGAGCTCTGTAAATTTCTGGCTATGGGTTTCCCATGGTGCACCCTTCTGTAGTCCTTTTCCAGGATTCTTACTTTTCAAGGCAGGCTAGCAATCAGTTAAATACAGTGATTCCACTACAATTTTTTTTCCTGCCACACATCCATTCCAGTACTTAAGAAGCACCCCATACCATTTGCCAGTGCTATGGACATAAGAGTTCTAAAACAGAGGCATAAAATTGCAATCCATAGGGCCCAAAGTATTGGTTGGTTCAGTCTCAGTTCTTGCACTGCATTAAGGTGCAGAGAGCAGAAATAGGGAAATGAACCCCTGTTCTTGCATCCCTTATTGCTCCCAAGGTTGTGCTTTGACATACAGCCTAGAGGTCATTCAAAGCAGCACTGAATTACGACATTTTTATATTGCATTCTAGAAGTATGCAAGCATGCAAGAAGCAATGTATAGTGAAAAGTGCAAAAACACCTTGCCCCAAAATGGTAAATGAATCCTTATGTATTATAGTACTAACCGAGATGAGTGAATAGTGGATGCTGTATTGTAATGCTCTCTTATTTATGGTTAGCCTTAGGTGCTAAACAGGACACTGACAATATCCACGGGCAAAAAAAACGACTCCGTTCATATACACATACATTTTTATTCTGCAAAAAAATACCCACAAACATAACTAGGGTAAAGATTCACAGTAATTGTTTTTATAATTAGTACAAAATAGATGTGCTTTGCATATATCACTTGACTACAGAAGGCACAAAGCAGCAGTGTCAAGTAACAAAGTATGATTTATGGCTAGTCCGTAGTTTCTGCTCCTAAATTTAGTTCCTTCAAATAGCACTATGACAAGGAAAAATACACTCTGGTATAGTTTATGTTTGATCTAATTTTCTTACCTAAGAGCCAGCATTTCTCAATCAGTCTTATATGACAAGTAAAATGTGTACCTCATCTCAGGGGAGTGTATATATATAATAGACTCATTTTGAAGGTGAAGAAATGCTTGCGTTAATAATGCTGTTCTCAAAGCTACTCTGGCCACTGCTATGATTCCTTCCAAATCTTTACTGTTTTTATGAATACTGACAGCAGGGAAGCCTCTTGCTCATAACTTAAAGGGACAGTAACAGACATACAACTGTATATACAACCGAATATACTTGATTCCAGCACAAGTAAAGCAATTATAGCTTGGCATAGTCATACAGTAACATACATGCCATATAAAGTAAGCTAAGGACACTACCTACTCTGATGTATTTTATGTCTAGTCATGTGGATCTCCATTTGAACTCTAGTTTGAGCTCTCAGTACTACCAGTTATTACTAAGACTTCACTGTTCAAAGTCTGAGTAGATTTATAAATACATCTTCTATGTTTGTTTGCTCTTGAACTTCTACACCTTTTCCTTTACATTTTGTTACTGTCTACGAGGCTTCTACCTTGTCATCTATGTTTAAGAAGTCCATAATTTGATCCATAAGACTTTCCCCAGCTTTTACTGTTTTTAAAAAGATCCCTGTAAATCAATTTCTCTGTCGTCTCTGGGGGACACAGGGAACTGTAGGGGCTAAACTCCACCCTCCAGGAGGCAGGACACTTTGTAAATGAATTCAAGGGTGCGTGACTGGAGGTCCAGCTTAACTACCCCTCACTGTTCTCAGTCAGTTTTTTAAGTGTCCTGCACCTAGGAGGATGGACAGCACTACAGAGAAGATGTTTTCTTTTCTTTCAGAGTTTTTTCAATGGATTTTGGGGCAGCACCAAGAACAGGGATACCTGTGTCCTAGAGTGCTGCTCTCCTACAAGGGATTGTTTCACCAGGGGGGTATTTAGCCCCAAAAAAGGGCAAACAATGGACCCCACAGACATACTTGCTCCTCACCGGGGCAAAAGGTCTCACCGCTGAACAGAGATGGAGGAAAAGCAGTGCTCTGGGTCAGGCAAGAACCTCCATACACTCCTCCATACACTCAGCCAGAAGAGATTGCCTTAACACTCTCGGGCTCACCAACAGTGCCAGCCATGTCAGTAGGGGGGGAGCGCAGTTTTTTATTCAACATTGCTCCTGTCACAGACTGCACAGTGGGGTCTCCTATTATATACCCCCAGGGCCGCTGAAGGAGAGCGCTGACTAAAGTCTACCACCACACATTTGCCGGTGCACTCACGGGACCACAGTTTTTTCCGCATGGAAACCCAGAGCCATTTTGAGGGTGGGCAGACCTGCCTGCGTGGTGCCATTTTGGAAGAGCACGAGTGGCGGGTAGACACCATTTTCTTAGCGCAAGGCGGCAGAGACACATCGCTACGGAGTGCTCCACTTCTCCCCTCTCTCACTCACGCTTATACTCTCCCAATAAAAAGGAGAATAAGAACCTGGTTCTCAGATCTAAAAGACATGTCGATAGATCATCCAGTACATCTATCACCCTGAGCCGACCTTCTCTGCCAGGGACCCATAGCCAACCACAACCCGGGGCTGTTCCTTTTGACGGGGTGGCTGTTGAGACAAGGTTTTTCGGAAGACGTCATCACCACAATGCTGAAGGCTCAAAACCAACATCATCCAAAGCCTACCATAGAGTTTAAATCATACCAAAGTTGGTGTACCGAGTCGGGACTACCATTTCTTGAACTAAACATCCCAAGAGTTCTATCATTTCTCCAGAGGGGCATTCATCTGAATCTCATTCATCTGAAAGTTCAAATTTCGGCATTGTCAGTGTTATTCCAGACAAGATTGATATTAGATGATTACATTCGGACATTCATCCAGGGCGTGAAACATATACGTCCTCCATTCCGCTCTCCTGTCCCAGGATGGAAGCTGAACTTAGTGCTTGAGGCATTACTGGACCCACCATTTGAACCTTTTGCTTTTTAATGATTTATGGTGCAAAAATAAACTATTGATAAATAGCCACCTTAAACTACATTCTGGGACAGCAGTCCCCTTAAAATCGGGACTGTCGCACAAAAAGTGGGACAGATTGGAGGGATGGATTTTGGATGTCTACCCCAAATGTCCTTTTGTGCTGTAGTATAATTATATCGATAAGTGCCCAGCCGCATCCCTAAGGAGCACTGGGGACTCAAAGCTCCCCAGTGCTCCGGTGCTTCAAAGTGTGCTCATGCGGGGCCAGCGCTAGGACCATGGAGCGGGGCCGGCGATTGGACCAAGCGGCGGCAGCGGCAGGGGATGGCGCACAAGAAGGGGCTAGCACCTGGGCCATGCAAACTTGGGGCGCAGCTTCTTGAAATCCGGCCCTGTGTGTAGAAATGTTTTTGTTCCACCGTTGGCTACTAGTTTATACAGGAATAGCTGCCAGCTTATTACTGTATCTCCCATCATAACGATCAGTCATATGATCTCTGTGGTGCCCACTATGAAGAACAACAATATGAGTGAAAAACTGTGTTATATAGTGAATAAAGTACCCCCTATTGTAAAACATAAGGATACTATAAGCCACAGAGGAGTTCCATGACCAGATAAAAGCACGACGCTGAAGGCTGAGTGCTTTTATACAGGTCATGGAACTCCGAGGTTACTTCTAATACCCTCACATTTTACAACAAGGGGTACTTTATTTATTATAATACACAAGTTTTAGTGAGTCGTGTGACAAAAATTACATCACTACTCACCATTTATAACTGATTAAATCACTACTCGCCGTTTATAAGGATATAATTTATAGGGATGCTACTATTCACTATTTTGGATTCGGACTGAACCCCCCAATCCTTCATGTAAGATTTGGCCGAATACCGAACCAACCCCTAATTTGCATATGCAAATTAGGGATGGGAAAAACATTTTTTATTTCCTTGTATTGTGACAAAAAGGCCACGCAATTTCCCTCCCAGACCCTAATTTGAAAATGCAAATTAGGATTTGGTTCAGCCAGGCAGAAGGATTCGGCCGAATCCGAATCCTGCTGAAAAGGCCGAATCCTGGACGAATTCCGAACGGAATCCTGGATTCGGTGCATCTCTAATAATTTACAAGATATTCATGGCTTTTGTGTATTATATTAAGATTAACAGATTGTATAAAAAATCAGGGATGGTTTTGGAAATTGCAACCAGAAGGTGTAAACTTGCAAATTGCATTTAAAGTAAGAGCACTTAGTTTCCAAGTATAGCCCAGAATATAACATTGTACACCACAAGGGCTTGCTATGAACCAACTGCCACTGTTGGTCCAGGTTCATCGCCTTGCTTTTCTGCCTCCAGGAGAAAGCCAAGTTGCACTTTCTATAGCACTTGGATGACATTTCCCACCCCAGTTGGCATGGACCTCTGTAGAGGCTGCCACAAGAAGCCCATCCAGGTTAATTTAATTTTATCTGTACTGATTTCCCCTAATCCCAGTTCAAATAAGTTAAACCTTATTTAAAGTAGTTGTGTCCAATTTGGTCTGTGGACTTGTGACTGTATCAGTAAAGTCAGTTTCCAAGCAGCCATGATATGTTTACAAATAAAATGGGTCATATATCCCATGGGAAGAGCGCTTCCCAGAAAATCATTTCCAGCACTGTAATGTTTTCATGCCTGAAGAAACTGTTCTGTATTTCTGTATTCAAGTAACCATAGAGGATCAGATTATGCAAATCTATTTCTGTTGTATTTCTAAGAAAATCTTAGCAAGTCCTGCCTTGCAATGACATATGGTCAATTATAGACAATTACCTGCTAAGGATTCTCTGTCATTGGCTAAATATTCTTCTGCATACAAAGAATATGTGTGTGACATTAAGTGCAATTCAAAAGTAACAGTAGTGATGTCCAAAAGATTGTAAATTCTTACATAAATAGCACTAGATAATATACATACTGTAAGTGTATGACTTTCAATACCATCTTGTTAAATCTTCACCAAAGATGAGTGTACTTTTTTTTGTTGTTGTTAGAAACGCAATATATCCTATTGCAACAAATGTGTGCACTGACTTATGGCTAGTTTATAGCAATGTAGATGCTAAATCATATTCTAGGCATGCACCGAATCCAGGATTCGGTTTGGGATTCGGCCAGGATTCAGCCTTTTTCAGCAGGATTTGGATTCGGCAGAATCCTTCTGCCCAGCCGAACCGAATCCGTATTCTAATTTGCATATGCGTGACTTTTTGTCAGAAAACAAGGAAGTAACAAATGTTTTCCCCTTCCCACCCCTAATTTGCATATGCAAATTAGGGTTCGGATTCGATTCGGCCGAATCTTTTGTGAAGGATTTGGGGTTTCTGCCGAATCCAAAATAGTGGATTTGGTGCATCCCTATCATATTTTGAATTATTCTTCACCTGTTGGAGTATAAAAATTGTACCTTGATTGCTTTGGGTAGAGGCAGGAAGCAGATGGATTACATTAATTTAATCTGATTAATTAATTCCAAGCTTTAAGGAAGGACAATTGCTCTATTAAAAAATGTCCATTCACTGAGTATGGTGTTACGCAGAAACTAAAATAACACATATCTTAATGTAGTGAATCTTGAAACTTAATTGCATAAAAATGTGAAAAAAACTCAAAACTCAACTTTCAAGAACTCAAAAAAAAAACCTTGAATTTAAAAAATAGCTTGAATTTTGCTCAGACATTGACTTCTCCATAAGTTATACATTTTGCTGTGTAATATGTCTGACAGCCTTTTTTAAAAAAATCATCAGGTGCAGCCATTTACCCATAAGTTTGCATTTTTGTTATTATTCTGAGAAATATGGGCCAAATTCAATTCAGTGAGAAAAAGGTTTATCACATGAAAAGTCATGGACAAGATTCAATTTAAGATGCAATTTAATTCAGAAAAAAATATTTCATGGTTTATAACATGAAGACTATTGGAAAAAGACTGGAACAGAATTGAATGCCGTCCATAAGTATTCACGTGATAAGCCATGAGATACCTTTTCTCACTCAATTGAATCTGGCTCTATGTTTGCCCTTAATTGGGTAAAAACAGATAACAACACCTGTGGATAGGACTGACGTTTGCAAAAAAAAACTACTTAGCCCATGATTCTAAAAAAATAAATATTAAAAAAATATTCAAATTATTTTAAATCTTGATTTCATGTTATATGGGGAACCCAACACATTTTGTCCCCAGGTAAAGGGGACTTCATCAGGTGCCCCTAATAGGACCCCATTGCATTGGGTTGAAATGCGTTGGGTTCATGTATGATATGAAATAAAGATTTTTTTAATCATTTTTATATTGGAGTGACTTTCAGGCATCCCCCTCACAGTGATCACCCCTCACAAAAGGAAATATTAAACCAATCCAAAAACGCTTGCATGATCAAAAACAAACGATTGGGGACAATCAGAGTACAAGAGAAACCCGAAGTGACAACTTCCAACAGATTTACAAAACTGCTGTTCTGTGAATGTGCAGTGGAATCCTGCACACGTCCTGAGTAGGCTGAGATTTTTCAGCAAAATGGGTCAAAAGTTTTTCAAAGCAGAGAGATCCACACAGCCTCTATATCCAAGACATGTACAGCCATTTACTAGTGATGGGCAAATCTGTGCCGTTTTGCAGAAAAATTTGCGAAAAATTTGGATTGAAGTCAATGGGAGTCAGAAAATTTTTGACTCTCATCAATTTTTATGCGCGTGACTATTTTGTCCAAATGCATTAAAGTCAATGGGTGTCCAAATAATTTTGACGAGCCACAATTTTGACGTGCAACAATTTTTTTTGATGCGGTGGATTTTTTGCTGACGAATTTTCACTGCAGTTTTGTTCAATTTATTCACTGGCGGCGAAACTTAATTAGTCGCAAAGTCATGCCTGGCGAATGTATTCGCCCATCACTGTTATTAATCTATATTCATATTTAATTTCAATGTATGTTTCAACCTTAAAGGGGACCGGTCACCCTAAGAAATAATTTCAAATTCTTTTCTATCATGTTAGTTGAGCAAAATAAACTTTACTTACACTGTATTTATTATTTAAATTTTGTTTCCTTCTGTTTTGGAATTATACAATCACAGCAAGCAGGAAGCTGCCATTTTGTGGACACGGTTATTAAGGGAAATTGTGTATCACCCCAAAATCTTGTGTATGAACCAGAATGAGGGACCTAATGTCCATGTGCAGTGTCCTACACAATTATAGAGCCTGAGGAGGGAAGGGGGAATGTGAGGAAAGCAGTAACATGTAGGAAGTGCTGAATGGAAAGTGAAAGTAATTGACTGCCCCTCCTCTATGCCACGGGCATACAGGCGAGGCAGGTAATATTTGATTGACAGTTTCGATATTTAAACACCTTTATAACAGGTATGGATGTTTTAATGAAAAAAAAATTTGGGGTTCCATATTTAATTTGGAAAGGACTTTCATTATGCAGTTTTTTATGTGTAGGTGACAGGTCCACTTTAACACACTTTCAAAATAAAGCAAAAAATAACAAAGATCAAATTAAAAAAATTTGATTGAAATGTAATTGGCAGCTAAGAAAGTATTCCCTTTACTTCAGCCATAACCAGAAGGTATAATTCACCTACTCCCAACACGGAATCTCTCGCTGTATCAGATCAACATTGTCTGTATTATTCAGAATAGGTTGAGTTTATCCCACTGAGCTCTATACTAAAACCCACCCACTTATATAGTTTTGTAAAGTCTCCGGTGAGAATCATTTTTGGTAAAGTATGATTCAGTTTTATAAGAGCTTGTGGTGTGAGTAGGACGCAGAGAAATGCAAACATCCCGAAATGCTACTATAATAACTACAGACTAAAAATAAACCTCTGCATATTACTCTTCATTATGCCAGATTTGTTTTTAATGCCTAAACCCAGTTTAGTTCTATTCCATAACTGACAGGATATAAGATTTTAATATGTGGTTTAAAACATTTTTCAATTCCTGTTGAAAAAAAGGCACCATTATCTGCCATTATCTGACAATTAATAAATGTTATATTGAGATGCTTAAGAAGCACATCCAAATAGATGCTTAAGGAAGAGCATATGCAGAACTAGTTGATGAAAAGTGTTTAAAGCTTTATTAAAGGGGTTGTTCACCCATGAATTAACTTTTAGTATGATGTAGAGACTGATATTCTGACACAATTTGTAGTTGGTTTTCATTTTTTATTTGTAGTTTTTGAGTTATTAAGCGTTTTATTTCAGCAAACTGGTTGAAATTACCCTAGCAACTATGCATTGATTTGAATAAGAGACTGGAATATCAATTGGAGAGAAAAATGAAGGCCAACTGAAAAGTTGCATAGAATTAGCCTTTCTAGAACATACTAAGGGGCAGATTTATCAAGTGAAAATGCAAACTTGAATTTAAAAATTTGACAAGGGAATAGTTCCAAATTTGAAATTCGAATTTCAAAATGTATCATGTACTGGACCTTTAAGAATTTAAATTTACATTTGACTATTTGCCACTTTAAACCTGGTGAATTGCTGTTTTAGCTTATGGGGGACATCCTGGAATCAATTAATAGAGATGTTTGGTGGCATCCTGAAAATCTAGTTTTTTTCAGTGAAAAAACTTGAATCAAATTCCATTTGAGTTTGAGGGTCTTTCCTATTCGTCCGATTTGAAAAAAATTAATTTTTAAATTTCAATTGGTCATTTTTAACTCAAAAATTGAGTTTATGGGAGTTTTATAAACTCCCATAAACTCTAAATTGCACCCTTGAGAAATCTGCCCCTAAATGTTAACTAGAAGGTGAACCTCCCATTTAAAGAAGAACTAAAACCTTATGTTTTGGGCTTCTATACCAGTCCAAGGGTACCAATGTCCTTTAGCAGTGAAAAGCTGGAGCCTATTCCTTTAGATAACTAGATTGATAAAAGAAATGCAAGAATTAAACTATGTTAAGGTTGGAGTTGTTTTCTCTAGCGATAAGGTGCTTGTAATGGGACATAATTAATCTTTGCAAGTACATTAGAAGACATTATGTAGAGATAGTAGTGAGGGCAGTGATATTGTAGAATGCCCTGCCACGTGATTTTATGATTGTAGATTCTATTTATGCCTGTAAGAGTGGCTTGGATGATTTCTTGAACAAGTATAATATTGAAGGATAGTATAGATTAGTCTGTATAGGTGTGTGTATATATGTGCACTAGGGTTCATTTGAACATGATTGACTTTTTTTAAATTAACTATGCAACTATGAATTAAACAGACAAGAACCGGTCAAGGCAGGGCTGTGGCAGAAATCTAGACAAGACAGCATATAATGCTAAAGCTGGAAGTGGTGAGAGCCAGAGTCAAGTCTCAGTGCACTGATTTCAACTCTCAGAACCCAAAATAGAGAAAAGACAGGTCTTATATAAGGAGAATTCAGCTGTGATGAGCTGAGTCTAAATTACAGGTAAGGGTGCTGTGATTTACAAATAAATTGTGGAAGGCAGATGATAACTCCAGATTAAGGAAAGTTAGCCAGAGCTGTGAGGTTCCTGTTATAAACTCCAGCAGGGTTTTACACTAATTTACATGTGTGTAATAAATCTAATTGTTGATTGGTTCTATGGGTTACCTCACTAGTGCAGTTTAAGACCAGTAAATGGTACCTTGCATTTCTAATTTTCAGGGGTCCGGGTAGTATATATATATATATATATATATATATATATATATATATATATATGGTTATATATATATATAAATATATATATATATATATATATATATATATTAAAATTGAAAGCACTAGTTGGTGTGTACAGCAAACATTTACCTGCCATCAGTTTATTGATATTTGACATATTTGAAAATGATATGTGATTTAGAAGACAATATAATTAAATATCAGAATAAATTCTAAAACTGCTAAATGAAACAAAAAAAGTCTATTCAAGGGTTTATTATCCATTTCATTTTAATGCTTGGAGGAACATTTCATAAATTCGAATATATTCTAAAGACGGCTGGCTAATCATTTATAAAAAAAAATAGAATATCTAAAACTCAGACAAATTTTACTGACTCGAAAACGTGAATCAAATTCGAACTAAATTAGACTAAACTCAATTCGAGTTTTTTGATCGAATTTTAGGAAGGCTACTAACCTGTCCAAATTGGTCCCTGGACGTCTCCCATTGACTTATACATGAACTCGGCAAGTTTTAGGTGGTGAATAGTCGACTTTGAGTTGTTAAAGGGCCAGAGCATGATAAATATAGAAATTTGAATTAAAACTTGAATTGTGTTTAGATAATTCCCAATTCGAATTTGAGAGTTTTCACCATAAAAAAAATTTGAAAATTAGAATTAGAATTTTCAATTCGACCCTTAATAAATCTGCACCTAAATGTCCCAACATCTGCTGTGAACACCCATTCCGCATTGCTTAATTTTCCAGATTTAATTTAAGTGATGGCTAGTTATTGAAGGATTTTACATGCAAAAACACACTAACAACCATAATACAGAAAATCCACATCCATATTATATTCACCAGGACACAACTATGAAGAGGATATGTTAGAAGTGAACTAACATGATTATTGTTATGTAGTCATTCTTATGAATTCAATACAAAAATTAGAAGTTGTTACATATTCAGGTTGAAAGAGTAGAAGTAAAATTTAACTAAGAAGTAGGCTAGAAATGTTGTACATTATGTTTTAGGCTTCTGTATTAGCCTAAGGCAACCACAGCCCTTTAGCAGTAAAGACCGTAAAACACGTTTGAAATCCTGGATCATTGCTGCTATTTAGAAGTTGAAACTTTAGGCTGGTGCAATAATTGCAGAATATAAAATATGGCATTTTTAGCCAAATTCATTTTTAGGCTGTAGTTCTCCTTTAAGCAAGGACTGATCTGGATATCAACTGCATTGGGAGAAGGCCACAGGTAACATGTCCCACATCACCAATTCCAACTGGTCGAGTAGAATATTGCAGCACCATTCTAATGGAATCTATGTATCGTTTTGTGTCCCGTCTGGGATTTAAATGGTGGACACAAAGGAAAATTGACCTTTACCATGCAATGGAAGGATTTATCATTTCTATTGTTATTTTAATTCAAAATTGAAGAGAATAGATTTGGGAGCTGCAATTTATTCCTTTGGAATACATTTTAATAAGCATCCCATTTTAATAGGCTTCTATAATTCAATCTCAGACTAGAAGAAAAGATGTGCATCTTAAGCACGGTAATTTGGAAATTCAAATAATGATATCAGTGAACATTTATCAACATTTCTCTAAGTCTCTCAGACACTAAACTCGAAGTATTTTTGTTCAAAGGGCATCTTAGACGAGGAAATCATTTCAGCTAACCAATCATTATACTGTATATTGTGCATGCAAAAACTGCAATACAAGGACATATTCTCCTACAATATATCATGCTGACATGTCCCTTATTATTTTTGTTTGTATAGGAATGTGGCAGTATAACTTATCTGTTTTTAAAAAAATCAGAGATTCTCAATATACAAAATCTTTGGATAAAATCACATAAAAAGTCATGTTGATACTATTCTTTTTAGGTATTTGCTTTCTAATACTAGATGCCAACAACCAGGACCTCTCAACATACATATAGTATACTGCACATGACATACAGAAATTCTAACATGAAAATTATTTTCAATAATATTAATACCAGTGGCTGTCTATTCATTATAATTATATAGCTGTATATGTGATTCTGCAGCGTGTGTATATACTTTGAATTATGCACGCTATAGAGAAGATGAGTGCAGGTATGGGACCTGTTAGTACCTGGATTTTCCAGATAATATATCTTTCTTTAATTTGGATCTTTAGACCTACTAGAAAATCATTTAAACATTAAATAAACCCAGTTGGAATGTTTTGCTTCCAATAAGGATTAATTATATCTTAGTTTGGATCAAGTACAAGGTACTGTTTTATTATTACAGAGAAAAAGGAAATAATTTAAAAAAATTTGGATTATTTGGATAAAATGAAGTTTATGAGAGACAGCCATCTCATAGGGTTATCCGGTTTCCGGATAACAAATCCCATACCTGTACAAATAACCTGGGCCACATCATGTATTAATGTACAGTATAGTAACCAAGGGTGTAACAATAGAGACAGAAGACTCAGTGGTTGTTGAGAAGCACAAGTGCAGTGTTTGAGTTGTGTGTGATACAAATATCTTCCTTTGAAACTTATTAGGGCTCCAGTCTACCATACTACTCCAAGGTAACAACATTGTAAGACCCATAAGGCCTCAGAAAGTTTCAAAATTCTCTGACAAAAATTCTTTACAATTTGTGTATTGGCATTGGTCCTAGATTTTAGCATTCCCTTCAGTGTATATTTTTAAGTTCATCTTTTACTGCATCTTCCCTTGATTAACATTTCAAAGACTCTTATACTGTGTCTTATACTGTATCTGCAAAAGGTCAGAAAAAACATTCCTAGGGCCAGATTTTGAGGTCATTTCGACTGTAGTAGGACAACTGATATTACAAAGTTGGATTATTAATGTCTAATATTTATACATTTAATTTATACTCACTCAAGAAAATACATCATTTCAGAGATGAAAACAGTAATAAGGCTGTAATGTCTGATGTTTGCCAGGGAGAGAGTTTTTATAAGGCTCTGTCTAGCAAACTTGCCCAATTATGCCTTTACACTACAAAGAAACTTCTCTAACAGCTAGTATCATTACAGCTAGACTGCCTAACGGGAATAAACTAATTTTTGAAAATGTTGAAATGTGAATCACCTACAGTATATATCTTCTCTCTCTCTTTTTCCTTATATACGCTATATCTCATTCGGTACACTGAAAATGTAACTTAATTAAACTTAAAATATGAAATATGATCACCCTTTCAGTGAAAAAAAAATATAGATAAATATAGTCTTACTAAAGAAATTATAATCACAGATGAATATGTATGGTATTATAGACAATGTTGCTATTGTTTAAATATAGTCATAGTCAAGTCTTGACAAACACTGCAGTTGGAATTGTATATCTATAATGCACAAGAGCCTTAACAATCTTGTAAAGCCTATCCTTATAAATGATGCTTAGCGATGTGATCTCTTATAATTGGTGCTTACTGATGTAATTTCTGTCACTTGAAACTTGTGAATCATAATATTATATAAGACATCCTTATATTTTATAATAAGGAGTATATTATTTGCCATATCTGCTACATATCCTCCAATCCTATTCCATAAGACCCATTGAGGATCAATTACCCTTTATCTGAAAGGCTCATTTATTGCCATATTGCCTGGAGATATCAATATCAAACACCTTTACAAATAACTATTGAAACTGTTTAACTATATATTGGAAAGTTTCTTAGAATTACATTTTCTTTTATTATACAAAAACAGTTTTTGGGTGGAGCTCAATTTTGGGTAGACATTTGAATAGTTTTTAGTTCTTTAACTATAGAGGCATTTGCTGGGGGAGCTTTTAGTTTACTTAGAAAAACTATACATTGTATGTTTGTATTTTATTTTCTTCAAGCCAAAGTGCGCTTTCTAAATCTGCCTGAAGTTTTATGTAATTCCTCTTTTGTAACACGATATATGAATATCTAACAAATGAAAAACAACCTATTTTTATAACGGAGTTGCAAAGCCCTTGTTCCAAATACGCATGAGTTGCATGCCAATATAGTTCCAAATATGTTCAGTGTTATGCAGATTCCTGGAAAAACACCGAACAGTACAAAACCAAAGCCCAAAAGATTCCACATTTAACCCCAGGAAACATATACAATTGATAAATATATATTCCAAAATACTGAAAATTGATAAATTTGTCTTCCTATACAAAATGTTGGTAACGTTAGAGCAGTTTATGAGTTTTCTAAAAACTGGTTCAAAACTCACACCTTACAGAATTGTATCTGCCATATGTTTAAAATGTTTAAACATTATAATCTGAACAGATTCATAACACGTATAGAATTACAAAACTATGTGGCATGTAGTGACACTGAAATGAAAATTTTGCACAGAAAAGTAACAATACAGAATGCAATATCACAAAACTCCATCAAGTTCAATCAAAGCGATAAAAAATGCATGGCACAATGAGATGGTTGGACAAAATCCCTGTTCCAGTGACTAGCCTTGCTGTGCAATGAATATTCATGGTGCAACAACAGCAATATAATCTACATATGTAGACTAAAATCACAAGAACAGTCTGGCATGGATCCCAGTCCTGATTTCAACCAAGGACTCCAAATCCAGTCAAATCTCTTTTGGTGCCACTGGCTTTATAGGTGAGTTTGATTAGAGAAATGGCTTTATTTATTAATCAGATAAATGACTTCTGGGCATGTGAACATGGTCCATTCAGTACATTATTACACTTTTTTCTATAGTATCAGGAATCTCACCCTTGTGTAATTAGGTATAACACCATCCAGGATTCCAAAAAGGCAGAGGGTGGGAGAAAGTATGCGTAAGAATTCTCATTCTCATTCCCATGTTTTGTGACCAGTAGTCAGCAGTTATAGGATAGTTCCGTATAAAGAATAAAAAATTGTCAGCGTCATTACCACATCTGGGATAGTGGACATTAGTTTACTATAGCTTTGAATTTCACTGGGGTTACATAGAGTTGGTGGAAAGATGATAGTGAACTAGCCTGTCCCTGAAATATTAGTTGTACAGCCTGTGTGGGCTGTCAGAAAGAGTTTGGGAAGTTCAATTACAGTAATTTGGCTGCCAGTTCTTGGAATTTTCTGCACAAAGGGTAACTTACAGGTTAGTATGGGTCATAGTAATGGAGAGAGCTACAAATTTAGACCAGAAAAAGTATCTGATCTGGATGTATACAAACAAGATACAGGGTTTTGACTTAGTTTCCCCTGCAGGTATTTGTGGGAAGTACGGCTGAGTCCTGACTAAGATCTTAGATGTATTTGAGGTTGTGGGATGGCAAAAATGTGTGCAAAAGTTTGGAAATTTCTGGATGTTTTTCCTGATACATTTTAGAGTGACAGTCCAAGTTCTGTGTGGTGTACTTATGGTTGCAGGGATTGGCTATATATCCTTCAGCAGGCTCTGGCAAATGTCAAAGGGGCTGCTATAAGCAGGGGTGTTGTGCCAATGAGACAAATTAAATAACTTGCCTCAGGTGGCAGTGCTGAGCAGGTAATCAGGTGTGGCAAAAAGGCACACTAATGCTGCAGCCCCCCTGGACCCCCACACAGCAAAGGTAAGCAGGCAAGGGGAGTGACATTGCAGGAGCCGTCTCAGGCAGCTCCTGCCTCAGAAACGCCACTAGCTAAGTTGCCATTGACAATCACTATTTATTGGGCTGGTGGGTGACTGTGTGCCTGAAATGCCAGGTGCTTCAATGTATGATAGGGGAGGCTTTTGTAGGCCTTCCCATGAATTAACCAGTAGGGCTGGGTGGATCCACCAATGAAGATATAGATAATATACCCAAAAGGCAATATGGTAGCAAAAAAAGTGGGAGAAAGCTAATCCTCCATCAACACAGGGCAAGGTCAAATGTCAATATTCTTAGTAAGGAAATGTATGCCAAAGGCATTTCAACCTTCCTGGGCAGCTCTGTGAAGTCGCAAATTACTATATATCTTTAATCATTAGATACAAATAACTATGCAGTGTTAAATTATATCTAGTTTCTGTGGAAGAAAATTAAGTGTTGAATGCCTGGCCATGCAGTTGATTTTGCTGATCAGGGATTGGCAAGTGGCTGTGGATAGAATAGTGCTTTATACCCAGCAAAGCTTTCCTTAAATCAGAACTTTCGTGTGTAGGGGAGAGGGGCTGCCTTTAGTGATTAAATGCCCCGTTCAATGACTGTTTTGCCATGATGACAGCTTTTTTAAGTCCCAAAGAAGCATTTATTAACTAAGAATAAAGACAATGCAAACTCGGTTTTGCATCCATTGCATTAAACTTGTTTAAATAATGCAAAGTGCAATATATAAATTCCCCGATTATACCCACAATCTAACGTTCTCCCAGCATCCCAGAATAATTGTGCATGTGCAAATTATTTGCAATTCAAGCTTAAATGTGATTTGAAAGGAAATTGTGCACTGTTATTATACACAAAGCACAGTTTGGTGGAGTTAATGTGGCATCAATAATATCAGTGGGTTGTAATATAACTGGTGCAAGCATTAGTCCCTATAGGAGCAACAAACAAAAAGTAAAGGACTCCTTTGCAACTTAAGAACTATTTTGCAAAGCTGGTACAACCAGAATATTGTTACATTATGCAATTAAAGAAGTGCATAAGTAGAAACAAGCACTTTAGTAGTTTTTACTGGTACAATTATGTGCCTATTTTGCACCTAGTCCTGCACTTTGTGATAATAAATGGGCCCTATGTTGTCACTTAAAATAGCAGCTGCCCCCATTACCCCACCCAGTCGCACACAAGGAAAGTGTCTGCGAGTTACCCACAAACTTATTCTGAACATTGGGTGATTGGCTTCAAAATGCTATAAAATCCACAGACCTAAGATGACCTAATGAGGGTAGAAGAGGTAGAGGAGAATTTGTAGACGTAGCTAGGATGTAAATCCCTGGTACATTTCTATGATAAGATGAAAAGTGAAAATTATTGTGCATCTGAAGATTATTATGAAGTCGGACTTTTAACAGACGGAAGCATAGCACCTCATGAATAGCAGTGACCTCTTTTCTGTATTTGCTAACATCACTTTTATCATTTGAAAATGTACAAAGGCTTGATAATATAGTCTTTTTGATACCAGTCAGGCACAAAATTGGAGTCATTTCTATGGTTGCCAAATAAGCAGACACAAAAAGGCTTAAAATACTCTTTTCAAATCATCTATAAGAATAGCTAGCTGTATTGGAAGTAAAATATTCTCCTTTTGAAATTACATTTCTAATATAAGGGCAGAAAATGAAATGTACAAGTTTTATCTTAAAAAAAAAAAAGAGACTGTGATTAGTAAGTAACTGGACTGGTCTCATTTATTGCTAACACATATATACGGTGAAACATTCCAAATGAATGGCTTTGCATAAATGTATAAGGGCTCTAACATTAAGCAGAGAGAAATGTGTTTTCACCTATTAGGGCATTATTATATTGTACCATTTTTGTGCAGTGGATTACAGTCCCATGATATTTTTAGGAATAAATGAAGGGTGAATGGATTAGAATATATTTTTTGAACTCAAGAGCAGAACAAAGTCCTTCTTTTTTTACAATCACTAATAGGAAGAATTTTAGAGGTATAGGAGGCTTCAAACTGTGCCCCAAATTGGGGAGCTATTTATAGGATGTGTTACCATACACTAAGAGAACAGTGCTTTAGTAATACAGTATGTTTTACAGATAATGGCAAATGATTCTTTCTCTGCAAGATCTGAATAAAAATGTTAGTATTACACGTAAGCTTATTTTTTTATTATCGCTGACATTTTGTCAGTGAGTCAGCCTTTATGTCCTTTCATTTAAGGTATGTTCTCCTACAGCATAAAGGTGTGTATTTGTTATATTATACGTCGGATTCTATAACAATAAATTTTCTAGTATCCTTCACAGATCTTAAGTTCTTACAAAAAACACAAGGGCATTTGATTAAGGAGGGATGCACATAAACAGCACTAAAAGTTGATGGCCAGCCATTTGGGGCGGTGTATATTACTGAATAGATGGCACATGCCAAAAAGTAAACTTACAGTACGTGTGCCAACCAGGAAGAAGACTGCATGCGTCAACTAGGAAGAAGACTGAGGGCATTCCTGCTGCCTTTCAGGAACAGTATTCACAGATTACCTACCCCCCCCCAGACAGGGCTACCGGACCCCTAGGCTTAATTTTGCATTAAACTATTGTATAAGACCATGAGCCTGATGAGGACCAGAATGAGCCCTTTTGGAGAAAAATCTTGGGGGGGTGGGGGTTGAAACCGCATGACCTAAACAGATCTCCCCAGACCTGCTGACCTCTTAGGACAGGTGTAACAAAAATGTCCTTTATCCCCACAATAAAGGCATAACCCATTAGCATGTCTACGAACCTTTTCTTCATAGGACGAGTAAAGCCCAATTGCATGGGTTCCGCTGTAGGCCTAGGGGCTGAGACTTCAGGTTCAGGTGCCAACACTAATTAAAATTCTAGTTTTTTCACTAGAAAACTTGAACTTTTAGAGGGAAAAAAACTAAAATTTTTCAAGATTTAGCATACCCCAATGCCAAAAGCCTGAATCTGAAATCCACCATATCAGACCTGTCGAGGTCCTGTATAAGTCAATGGGAGAGGCACATGTCGGAATATGACATTTTCGTGGACTGAACTTGGTTTTCTGGCAAAAACTCTAAAAATTCAAGCAATTCGGGGGGAAAATGCCTGAAAATTTTGAGCAATTACTAATAAATAAATAAATAATAGCCATGGCCTCAAAGAAGGCATTGAGAGAGACGGGCTGGATCAGAATTGATTAGCAATGAGTATGACAGGCAGACAAATTAGTTGACAGTTGCCTCCCCCCGCCACCTCCATTGAATCCTGGGCTGACTAACACACCCAGCACTGGATCCACAGCCCATGTATAGGTCACTTATTTAATCAGGAGAAATATTAAAAGATATTAAAAGATATTAGACACTGATGGTATTTACCTAAGGGTACTAAAGAAGCTTAGTTTTGTTGGTTGTCAGATCACTTAGTATATAACACATGTTTTGATAAGCATAAAAAATTACCATTCTGCCTGGTGCTCTTCTCTGCTCAAGCACTAAGTGGGAAAGACACCACCACCCTAGAGAAGTGGTTTCCAAACTGTGTGGCTGCCTCACATGGAGGGACCTTGAGCTGGGACTGGGAGGTCAAGCTGAAGTCAGACTAGACCATTAAGGTCTAGATTTGGGGAGAATGCCTATTTACTTTTCTAGACACTTCTGGAAGCTTAGCAGGAAGGTCAAATATAGTGGGATTTGGGGCTTAATGGGTGGCTGATATAGTAATGTATGCTCTGCATGTTATAAGATAAGGAGAGCCCACACCAAAGGTGTGACCACCAAGAGGGACTGAAACCAGAAAAAATTGAAAACACTGTCCTAGAGTTTAAGAAAATGCAAACTAACTAAACTTGTTAGTGCCTCCTCTGTGCCCCTTTTTCTCACACCTACAAAAAAAAGCGTTAAAAAAAGAAACTGCTAAATATAATTTTGGTATTATTCAATCATGCTGTATGACAGTGATCCCCAACCAATGATCCCCAACAACATGTTGCTATCTGACCCCTTGGCTGTTGCTCCCACTGGCCTCAAAGCAGATGTTTCTTTTTGAATTCCAGGCTTGAAGGCAAGCTTTAGTTGTATAAAAACTAGGTTTACGGCCAAACAGCGCCTCCTGTAGGCTGACAGTCCACATAGGGACTACCAATAGCCAATCAGAGCCCGTATTTGTCGCCCAGGGACTTTTTGCATGCTTGTGTTGCTCTCCAACCTTTATTTACAGTTGAATGTAGCTCATGGGTAAAAAAAAGGTTGCGGACCCCTGCTGTATGATGATTAAATGATTAATTGATGAAAGTAACTTTTTAGGGTGGTTTATGTCTGGTTCAGATTATCCAATAATGATAAGCGCCCTAAGGCTGGCAAAGGAGTAAAACAATAAAAAAAGGGAAATAATGAAAAAATGTATAGTGTAGTATTTATGTTTAAACGTAATCACCACTTGTGCTACTTAAAGTGAAGTGTATCACCAGATTTTTGAGTTTGCCCTTTAAACACACAGACCACGAACATGATGTATAAGGATTAATTAAAGCAAACCGTGTCAGGCAAGAACATCACTTCCAGGAACAGCTGAAGCAGGCTACTGAATCACCACAAGCAAGACATCTTACAGCCCAGCATGAAGCAATCATTTTTTAGTACAGTTGTAAGTGCATCAATTTTATTAAAGTTTTACACTATGGGCGATGCCCCTCTGTCCTCTTAACTTCATTATTAGGAATTTTACAGCAACCAAGAAAAATCTCTGGAGGGCACTGGGAGAAAGTAAGAATTTATGAGTAGGCACTCCTGACATACAAATTTGTGAAAAAGCACATTGTGGAGACAAAACTTTAACTAAACCTTATACACCAATGCTCATGGTTTGTGTGTTTAAAGGGCAACTAAACTCAAAAGTCTGGTGATATACTACACTTTCACTGTACTAAGCATAACCTCTGGCAGATAAGAACAGCGGGGGGAAACTAGTTTAAATTTAAAAAAATCTGTGAGGGTAGTGAAGGAAAGGGGAATAAACAAGTGTATGGTAGAGACAAAGAATTGGAAAACTGTAGAAGAAGAAAGGAACTGGAATAAAAACAATGTAGGGGCACATTTACTAAGCTCGAGTGAAGGATTCGAGTAAAAAAAATTTGAATTTCAACGTTTTTTTTGGGTACTTCGACCATCGAATAGGCTACTACGACCTTCAACGACGACTTCGATTCGAACTAAAAATCGTTCGACTATTCGACCATTTGATAGTCGAAGTACTGTCTCTTTAAAAAAAACTTTGACTACTTACTTCACCACTTTAAACCTACCGAGCTTCAATGTTAGCCTATGGGGGACCTTCCCCATAAGGTTTCTAAGCTTTTTTTGATCGAAGGAAAATTCTTCGATTGATGGATTAAAATCCTTCGAATCGTTCGATTCGAATGATTTAATCGTTCGATTTTTCCTTTGATCGTTCGATCAAAGTATTTGTGGTAAATCCTTCGACGTCGATATTCGAAGTTGAAGGATTTTACTTTGAGGGTCGAATATCGAGGGTTAATTAACCCTTGATATTCGACCCTTAGTAAATGTGCCCCGTAATGTAGAGAGCTAGGAGGAAATAAGTCGAGTTTAATAAAAGAGAGTGTAACATTACACAGGAGGGGAATAAGGTAGAAGAAATGAAAGTGAATAATAAAAGGGGATGTTGGGAGGCTGGGAAGAGAAAAGAAGAAGAAAATAAAGCAGTTAAGCAGAAGTTATGTAGTCAGTGTAGAAGAGCTAGGTTTTGAATAAATACATGGATTTGAGGGATGATTAATGCAGTAACAAACTCGACACCTAGAATGAAAGTAGTAGAGAGGGGGGTCATTGATCAAAGTTTTACATGAACATTCTCAAAGAACTTCTACACAAAGTTCTCAAAATCAATTGGAGCACTTGAGTATGTTTCAATACATTTTGTGAAAACATGATCAGTGCACATTGTTTGATTACTAAGTCAGTGTAGCAAATTTCTAAGGATGTGGAGCAGAAGGAAAAAGAACAGAATGAGTTCCAGACAGCACATAAACAACAGTACAAAGAAAATACAGAATTGTCTGCCGCTATTTCATGCTGACGGGTATATCAAATACACAATGCTTTGTTGTGTCTGAAAAATATTTGCTGCTTTCAAAGCACAGTTTTATTATGTTGCAAAGGGTAATATTAAAACTTCCTAAATGTCAACTTCTTAGGGTGCAATCTCAGTAAAAATCCTCCTAAAGCCTGTGACCTAAAACTTCCATAAAGTGTACTTTATGTCATTGTACTGTATTCGAGGCACCATATACTACAGTATAAATGTTACTTTAAGCAACATAATAATGTTATGGTAGCTGCATTAACCCATTGTTACAATGAAGTAAATATTTTCACACTGACATGTAAAACCTTAAAACTGGATGTAAAACAGGAATAGGATTAATCTGAAGCTACTCCCTTTTAAATAACATAAATTATTTACCTTCGTATACTGAAAAGCTGAATAATATTTTACTAAGGTTAAATCATACAAAAATGAAATTATATTATTCACACTGTAATGAAAAGGTATCCTTTTTATTATTTGCCCAGGGATCCTTTCTGACTGTACGGATGTCAATATAATTAGCAATTTGGAAATACTAAAGTGTTTGTGTGTATCCTGGGTCTGGAGCTGTCATGGTGACTTTGCTACTATTGTAAGAAGGTGTAGCACAGGATCTACTTCCTCTATAGTTTTTAGAAAGTCCCCTCTCCCCAATTGCTGTCTTACCTACTTTGGCGTGAGTGGGGGGGAGTGGGGAACGCAAGTGGGTGGGTAAGTGGAGGGAGGGTCGGTTGGTGTTGCTAAGCACGCCGAGCCCTTCTGAAGAATTTTTTGTAGGAGGACCTTACCATCATTTGGAGCTTTCTGTATAAGGGATCCCATACATGTACCTACAAATCATATTATTAATCAGCCACAGAATTCTTTAAAAAATTAGATAATCTCTGCACAAATATTCTTTTGAAAAAAGTACCTGGTGGTCTGTGGACGGGACGCCCGCAACATCCTCCTTCCCATCCCCCTTCCCACACATCAAACTGCAAATAACATGCTCTTCCACAACTTCCAGGTTTGACAAAAGAGCTATGTCTGATGTCATTGTGGTTGGTGCAAATTCAAATATTTTAAGGCGCCATGTACCTTTTTCAAGTTGCCCAACGTAGGTCTATTTTCATAATTCCTGGGTGAGTGTTCTGACCTGTTCGTGACCCTACCTGTCAGGATGCTTGAGAAAGGGGCGTGTCCCCGAAACGTTGCACTTCTGCACTTTTGAATTAAAGCAAGGGTTTACCTGCAAGCAAGCCTTGTGTGCCGGTATCTTTGTTTCTTGACTCAATTTGGAGGTTGCCGTACCCTCTATTACTGAGCACCAGGCGTTATCTTCAGGAGGTTGCCGTGGGTGTGCGCCTGCTCTATCTTGTTCCTGACCTTACCTGTCCCAGACCTTGTCTAGTCCACTGCCTGTCCTGAAATTTTTCCCATGTACTGACTATTCTATCGGATCCTGCTTTGTACTGCGGTATTGGTGTGTTTGACTCAGCCTGTGAAATTGACTACTCTATTGTCTCTGGAATCTATACTGCTTCTCTCGATTGGTGTCGACCCAGCCTGTCCCTTGACCACGTTCCTTGTTCTCCGTTCCAGTAATGCAGTAATGTTTCCTTGCCTGCCCAGAACCCTCTCCCTGGTCCTCACGTTAAGACCTGGTGGCACCCGAGTAGTGGAGGGCTCCTCCTGAAGGTGGCTGTTATAGGCGGAAACGTGAGTCACGACCAGGACCTTGGGGCTAGTGCTGTGTTTGGGACTCTGTTCATAACAATTCTTTTTTTTTGCCACCTGCAGTTTTCCACTATACTTGGATTCATACCAGGCACTCACAATTGCAATGCAAGCGCAGCTCACTGTTATTACTGCCTGCTAATTCCAGGGTTCCATATAACTGTGAAAGAGACTTTTCTGAGGCGGGAAAAAATCAAATCTCTGTTTACATACATTTGAATTAGAATATGAAATGTAGAAAATAATTGATTTCCTTGGATTTTCATTAGCACCAATGAATTATGCTGTGCTTCATCCTGTATAAATATTTCAATTCAAATTGAATCTGGAGCAAGAGTGTACAAGCTGAATACACAAAACCAGAGACAAATATGTATAATATATACTTGAAAAAGTATTTCATGATAATCAATTTTAGATCTCTAAAATTGAAACTGTGAGCAGTTGATCCTCATTGGAAAGATAAAAACTTTGAAATGGACCTGGGAATCTGAATTACAGCTAAGTCTGTCAGAGGATGAATGGGAGAAAATCTTCAGACTATTAGCGAAATGTTCTATAAATAACAGATTTCAGGAAAACACCTATAAAACATTATCGTATTGGTATAGAACGCCTACTAAATTATTCCAAATGCATCTGACACCGGATAACCTATGTTGGAGATGTCATAAGGAAGTAGGGAATATTTCTCATATCTGGTTTTTCTGTGAGAAGTTACAACCGTTTTGGGACAACATAAAACAGGCATGTCGGGAGATTCTGGGCTATCAGGTTGATCTCACACCTCAATTACTCCTTTTGCTTCATACTTAGATCCCAGAACATACATTCAAGTATAGTCTGCTTATAACTAGCGGCAAAAATACTAATCCCAAGACACTGGAGAGAGGTCACTCCCCCGACTTTAGAGGAATGGGTTGCCAATGTCAGGGATATTTATCTTATGGAAGAATTGACATCATATCTAACGGAGAAAAAAGATAACTTTATATCGACCTGGCAGCCCTGGATCTCCTACTTACATGCACATGACAAACTGTAAAAATATAGTAATATGCAGGAACGTTAGCCTTCAGGCTCTACCCCCAATACCTACCCCCCTCCCATCCTTTTCTTTCTTTTCTACTTTCTTCTTCCTGTGACATTATTGGTAATAGTTGATTTTCAGAAATGTAATCCTGTAGCTGTTTATGCTTACATGTCTGAATGTTGATCAGATATGATTTTTTCATATGTGTTTAATGTACACTTACCTATTCTTCATGAATAAAATTTTCTTGAAATACAAAAAAAAAAACTTTGAAATGTAGAATATATTGCACTAACTTGACAGTCAGCACTGTACATTCTACAGTGGAGGTCCCAACCTTGTGAGCCAGTGGTTGAGGCTCACTGTTCTAAAGCAAGCAAATGGTTAATAAAGACAGACTGTACATAAAGGATGATTTTATGTTAGAAATCAAATCCTTCCATTATTTTATATGTGTCAGTGTTACTGTCACTGTAAGAGTGACAGGCAGTGTATAAACTGTGATATAGTCAAGAGTACATGAGCTCTTGTAACCATTGTAGGAGTGCAATATCAAAGGTTAATACTGGCTTGCCTTTTGTTTATTACAAAACCATGACAGAAGAGCTGATAAACAGCCTGGCTCTATGTTACTTCTGCTAAAGGTGATGACACACATGCAATGTCATAATAATGGGGTCAATACTTATTATTATCAATATATGGTGTAATAGAAAGGTCAATGGTGAGGTTGGTAATAAAAAAACTTTTTTTTAAGTCTTTAAAGTTAGCTGGAACAGCTGAAATTTTTATTAGATACAATAAAGCATGCAAATGCATTCAGACAAGCTGAAATAGCAAATAAAAGGCTAGTGGAGTGTGGTGCGAAATGGTTCCAAAATAATTTTTTAAATGTATATAGTAAAACAATTAAGCAAAAAGAGGTGGAACCCTTGTAAGCCACGAAACCACGACTAAGCTCACTTTCTCTCAAACCGTGAATGTTATAACATTTATTAAAAAAAACATGAATGTAAAATAATGCTGAACAATGCGCTAAAAAATGTAAGTAACTCTAAAACCTCTAAAAAGTCTAGTTTATTGGACAATTTCTAGCGGAAAAAAAAATCTGAAAACCAAATTAACTGAATTGATTTAAAACGGTTCAATAGGATCAGCTCAGCTCTCTTTGACTTCTGTAGGATCTCAACAACTTTTACCTGGCAAAGTTTTTGTCGTTTTCACACTTAATAGATCTCAAATTTTTAGAGCTTTTAAAAAGTCAGGAAAACCACAAATTTTTAGAAACTTTTAGAAAAAAAATTGAAATTCAATAGTTAGTAAATGGGCCCCATAGTATCAGAGGATGGTCAATTTATTGATGAGAGCAGGGAAAAAGCAGCGATTCTGAACTTATATATTATATGTTTAAACAACTGAGGAACCAGCTAATAAAGGCTTCCTCTTTTTAAAAAACCCAATTCATATACTGTAACTATTGATGCATCTAGGAACCAACTGTATTCATCCCAGCTCTGTGATTGCCAAACTTTATTTTTCTAAAATTTTTTGGTATCTGGCATGGTGCTGAGGTACTAGAGAATGTCTAATGTGGCGCAAGTATTTCATTCTCAGACTTGAAACTATAGGAATGTTAGTTTGACATCAGTGGTAGGAAACCTGTTTAAGGACTAAGATACTTGAAAACATTGTAAATGACAATAGGACTAAGATATTTGAAAACATTGTAGATAACAATACAGGTATGGAACTTGTTATCCAGAATGATCGTGACCTGGGGTTTTCCAGATAAGAGGTCTTTCCATAATTTGGATTATCATACTTTAGGGCTACTAAGAATTTATTTTAGCATTTAATAAACCCAATAAGACTGTTTTGCCTCAAATTAATCAATTACTTTTAGTTGGGATCAAGAAAAAGGTACCGTTTTATTATTACAGAAAAAAAGGAAATATGTTTTAAAATGCTGAATTATTTGATTAAAATGGAGCTTTCTGGATAACGGACCCCATACCTTTACTACGAGTTTGTGAAGTACACTACAGGACATATAGACACTTGTGAAGTACACTACAGGAAATATAGAGAGATAGCAATGGATTTTTTTCCTATAGAAAAGATCAAAAGCCACCCCTTTAGAATAGGAACAGAACTTTCATTTGAAGCAATGTAGGTGTGAGGACAGTGAGGGTGTGGAATGGTTTCTATTAATGCCTTTAAGAGGGGCTTGGATGATTCCTTCAACAATATAATATCAAATGCTATTGTGATATTTGATTTGCAGTTAGTTCAGTATAGTTGTCAGTATACATAGTTATCAGTATACATAGTTATATATATATATATATATATATATATACGTGCACTTGGTGTCATTTGGATGGGTATTATTAATTATACTGCCAAAAGGTCCACGTGTTGCTTATTTTCCAGGCCACAGGTACTCTATTAATCTAATTTCCCCAGGGGAATCTAGGCCATTTCAACATCAGCCTTTACCCATGCGCCAGTAACTCTCCAGCCCTATTTACACAACTGCATCTCAAGATGAGGTATCTATCACAGTTGTGGAAATAGTAACCATAACTACTTACTTTTTGAAATATTTACAAATAATCTTAAAATGTCATTAATCAAGATATTTTGTTTACCAAAGAAGAGAGTTTGTAGCAACCAAAGTCTATGCCAAAAGAGAAAAAAGCGTCTCCTCTAAAATATTGCATGATGTATTTTTGGCACTAGGCTCTCAGCAATAAATTATCCTTATATTTAGGTCAGATAAATCTTCTGTGCTGTGCCGCACACTTTCCTGTGTTAACCATAGCTAAAAAAAACAGCATTAAAAATGCACGATGAGCATTACGGAGCATAGAAGCAAGAGTTAATTCATCCTCTCAGGTGAGATACATATTCACTGATGCCCTTCTACTAGCTTGCTTTTAAAAAAAAGAATTCAATAATTAATTCCCTGCCTATTTATTATACATCACTACTAAAGGTTATGGGGCTTTACTGCCTACTAAAGAATGTAAGAAACAAAAGAAGGGTAGAAAATGTGTCTTTTATGTGTTATTTAACAGTAAATGACATATTGAATAATTTATGGCTGTTTAAGGAGGCAGATTTCCTAATAGCATATTTTCAACTCATGCCTGCTTGTCAGCTCCCATAAGCAATAGGCATTTTCCGGTCCCTAGCAACACTGATTTTGATGGGTCGCATCTCAAAAGCTCATTGATGACATCACCACAAACAGAATTGTCAGTTCGGAGATAAAGGTGCATCTGTCACCTTCATTTGGAAGATGAAAAGAACTCTAGGAAACAACTGTTCCATTGAAATAAAGTGTCAGAAACATGACCATGGCTAATAGCAACCTGTTTCTTTTCACTGCTGACAGCATCAGTGGTAAAATCTGTAATAGCTATGATATTCCCTGCTAATATAACTTAGGATCTGCCTAAAATACACAATCAACAGGTTACTAATTGAGCTATTTATAAAATGTATTTATTTTCAACCCATCACCCGTGCTCTTTTGTAATATTTTATTAGCTATAAAAAAAAGTGGAAATATACCTGACAATCGAGGAAAAGAATTCTTCTTAAGTCTTCGATCTAACAAATAATTTCACTGATTCCAAAATAAGCAGTCTAATGCTTTAGCATGGCAATCCTGTGGTGCCCCCTTGTGGTAAATCAATAAAGGGTGACATTTCTGGAATCCTGCTCAGAGGAAAAAAAAAAGAGTTCTCTAAATGAAGCATGCAAGGTTTTCAACTTCAAAATTATATGCATGACTTAAAGCATAATTATATATATAAAGATAAAAGATTGTTTGTGCCTTTGTATTTCTTGATGCTTTTGAACACAGTATGACCAAATGCAACAAAACGACTCCAGGAGATGATGAACCAAAATGTATCTCTAAAAAACAGCAGGCCCAATTTATTTTGTCACATATGATTCATTTCGAGACAGAATGCAACAAAACTGTTTTAAGGACTGTCCTTTCATCCAACCAGTTTACCAGGAAAGAGTGGGCCTCTTGCTTCTAATCATTTGGCTTATTTCATGGTCATTCCCTATTTATTTATTTATTTATTGGAACAAAAAGGCTTAATAATGGAAGAATAGAGTATAGTATGTAGAGAAAAGAGACTAGGAGAATAAAGAAGTTGAGTGAGGAGGTATAATAGTTTGGAAAGTGGGCCCTCAGCCTAAGGTTTTCTGGTGGGCCCAATCCAACACTCGCTGTTATAATAAAAAGACAAACAGAAAATGTGCAGGACCCACCAGAACAGTGTGTGGGGGGGCATCCAGTCCAGCCATTTGTTATCAATTTAATATGAAGTCTTACCCAGAATTTGATGATCTCTTAGTGACTAGAATAGCTCTACACCTTTCCCAGCTACTCCCATCAGCATAGGCCATTTTTAAATTGGCTGCCATTAGTTTCAAGTTCACCCCACTTGAAAGCTGGACTATCACAAATGTCTCTAGGGGCTGAGATTCCCTTGCCCTGCTGGTGCTGTAAGCAGCCCTGAAAATGCAGAGTGTTCTTTTTTTTTTAATTCTATTTTAAAGATGTAACATCAAATTTCCCAGGAAACACTGGGTACCTTAGCTATTCCATTTATAAAGCTTGTATTGTGAGCAACACTTAAAATATATAAGGAATAGAAAGAGGTACTAAAACTATGGTAAACATAGAAAAGAATTCCATACCAATTAGCTGATAATTAAGGACAAGTTGTAGCAGTGGCAGTGACTGAGAAACACGGAAATCGCCCACGGGAAAAAGCCCAATACTAAACAGAGCTCCTTTGGGACCAGGAATCAATGGTCGATAAGCTGGAAAATAATAAAATAGCAACAATGGCTTACTAAGTCTAAATAGGATTGCACTGTTTCACTGGAAGTTCATTAAAATCAGTAGTGGGGAAAATGACTGAGATCAGCCACCCTCAGCCTCCTGAGACTGCAGCAATTGCCATCAGCCGTGGAAACTGTAGCATAAGCAGTGAAAACTGAAATTCTGTGGAAGAAACTGGCATTCAACAGAATCAGTTTTAATGAACATCCAGAAACTCATTATCCAGAAAGCTCTACATTACTGAAATGTTGTCTCCCATCGACTCCATTTTATCCAATTTTCTCTGTGATAATAAAACAGTAAAAAATCTACGATATAATTAATCCTTATGGGAGGCAAACCCAGCCTGTTGGGTTTATTTACTGTTTAAATGATTTTCTAGTAGGCTTAATATATGAAGATCCCACCACTTAGGTGGGGAGGTCTAGGAGCCCCTGATATTCCTAAATACTACTTGGCAGCACAGCTGTGACCAGCAGTGGCCTGATCTGACAAGTCTCACTGTGGTAAATGGGTCACAATAGAAAATGATACAATGTTTCCATACTGTAGCCTTTCTATTACGGGATATAAACAAAGCAATTTCCACAAAGGACATTATACTCAACTCTGTGAAACTGACCCTTGCCATATGGAACTACTCTAGGATATGATATAATACAGTTAAGGGTCCCTACAGAGTGACCGCTATCTTTGGCAACCCCAATTTGCCCCAGGTCTGTCCACCACATTTGCCCAACCCTGGCAGAGAACGGGTCTAACGCAGCTAAGAAACTTCTACAATCCACTGAACCTCAGAATCTATACTTTTCAGGAATTGCAGACTAAACATGAGGGCCTGAGCAATACTATTTTCTACCAACACCTGCAGATTCGGCACTACGCATTAAGGGTTATAGGTCCCAAACTACCTGTGAACCATACACCACTGGACACTATTATGGCTACTAGATCCAGCAGAAAGGGTCTGATATCAGATATTTATGGGATTCTTACAATGGACACAGAGCTCTCATTTGTCACGCACAGATACATGTTACTATGTGAGCAATCATTAGGAGTAGAGCTTACTCTTCGCAATTGGATTTCAAAATGGGAAAATCTCAGAAAAGCCTCAACATGTGTCACACATAAGGAGATAAATTACATTTACATGACACCCGCTAAACTGCACTCAATATATCCAGTTACTACAGCATCATGCTGGAGACAATGTGGTGAGGAAGGCACACTATACCACATTTTCTGGACTTGCCCCCTTTTGGATGATTATTGGAAAGAGGTGATGGCTTTATTAGAGCCCCTGCTGGGGCAATCTCTCCACTTGGATCCACAAACATTCCTCTTAGGGAAACCATTTCCCAGACTTAAGAGGTATGTACAGAAACAGGTCAATCTCATATTGACTGCAGCTAAATGTCTCATAGCTCGTAACTGGAAGAAACCAGGGCCTCCTACAGGTAATGAGCTGAAAGCAGCTATTCAGGATATCAGACGGATGGAGTAACTAGCAGCTTTACATCTTTCCCAGCTTTCGAACTTTGATAAAGTATGGTCACAGTGGGACTTATTGAACCCTACATCTAACTAGAATCCTTTTCACTTAAGATGACTACCCCTTTCGAAACAAGGCTAAAAAATGAGGGAGCAGTCCCTCTCTCCATTCTAAGAGTATACAAGGGCTAAGACTAAGATTCCCCCAGGCTCAAATGGTTTAAAATTAAAATCTCTTATACTGTTAAATTACATATGACTTATGTTAATAGCTTCTAAATGATCGTACAAGCTAAGTGGTCTATATATCCGGTCACTAATCCATAGGATTAAAATGTATAACAGTACATAATGCACCAATGTACCACCCAATATGATGTGATTAACAATACTGATGTGTAATTTCATGCAATAACAATTACAAAAATCTTAGATAAAGAGTTCTAGAAAAAGATATGAAGATCCAAATTGCGGAAAGATCCATTATCTGGAAAATCCCCGGAGCCGAACATTCTGGATAAATGGTCCTATACCTGTAAGCTAACCATGCAGGAAGAAATGGACCAGTGTTCTCAAACTATCAGGCCAGTCTCACTTGGGAACCCCAGCTTCAAATATGGGAGGCCTTAGTTGGATCTGCAAAGACTGGAGTAATTGCAGGGAGATAAAGGGTTGACGCTGATTATTTTGGGAAGAATGTAAAGGCCGGGGGAAGAGTTCATTGGATCATCTGTTGGGCTAAAACAATGAGCTGCTTCTGCTTTAAGCCTGAATTAGATGTTGGCCTTCTTTTCAGCTCATATTCAAAATTTTATACTAGAATGTCAAATTCACAATTTAAATTACTACCATAAAACTTTCAATTCAGTACTGGGTATGCCTTTTCTGTAGTGGCATATAAATATATATATATATATATATATATATATATATATATATATATATATATATATATATATATATATATATATATATATATATATTTGAACTAAACTAGTAAAAGAGGATATTATACTGCCATGGGAAAAGTCAAAAATCCTAGGCACATTGAGCTTTAAATAGCAAAACCGTTTGCCTCTAACCCCCTCTAACAGAGATAAACAATCAATCTCACAGCTATTCAGCATTTAACACAAAAGGTGCTCTTTAAAAGCTGAAATGCTTGCGTGGAAAGGTATACATTGGAAAAACAAATCAAACTTTCAGAGGAATGGAGAGTTAGCACAGATCTGTCAACAACTCTAATTGGGCAAACAAACTATATTGCATAAGTGAATAACCCCTTTACAAGGTTCAGTTACACAGCAGTGCAGTTGGCATGGGTAATGAGGTGATGTCTAACTACTCATTTGAACTGGATGCTTTATCCAGCCACACAGAAGCCAATGAGCTTTCTCTATACAGGTACTTTCATATTACTTTGATACTACAATAAAACTGTTACGATAATTCGATTTTCTCATCTGTTCATAAGTCAGACTATATGTTTTCCTATATGTTGACACATTTCAGTTACAATTACATGGTTAATTTGGTTTGCAAAAAATAAAGTGCAACTCTTCAGTGTAACTCCCAGTATTACATGGTCTCTAGTAATCACTGTACCTATGTAACATGTTTTAAGAATAAATTATAGGAACTCACCATTTGAATTGGCCTTTGTAACTTGTTTGTCTGTAGACCAGGGAAACAGGGACGATTGGTTGCTTAAACAGGCATCTCATTCTGCAGCAGAATGTGGCTGCGATACTCTGTGATCTTGAGTCACAATTGTTTCAGTTTTTTGTTTCAAATCGCCATAGCCACTTCCCTGCCTAGTTGATCAGGAAGGTTTATAAATTCCATTGGGAGAGGGTTGAATTGGCTTCTTACAGTGTGCATAGTATTATCTGTCAGTCCAGGTGCCAAATGATTTGGTCATCCCATTTGGCCCAACATGTGGGTGGCCAAGTCAGGCCCCTCGCCTCACTGAATAAACAGATTATGCCATGGATGTCTTTTTTATTTTTGCAGTATGTATGATTTCAGTCTACTATTCTACTCTATTTTGAAGACCTCCAGGGCCACCACTCTCTCAAACTAAGAGATGGTAACAAACAACCCGTGTCAGCAAAGTGAGGTACCCTGTCTCTATTTTTATTCTCTGATGAGCCATGGGGTCCAATATTTTCCTGTTGGTCTTATGCTCTAGTAAAGTATCACTTTACCAAGATACAAGATGTAAAATTCAGCAGTCTAGTAATCCACAGGAAAAATTAACAAGGAACATTTACTGGTTACCTGTGTGAAAGCAAACATCTGATTGCTTTGCTACTTGGACTGGTGCAACCCCAAAAGTGTATTTACATTTTTAACCTAGAGTGTCTTTCTATTGACACCACAATAACCAATAGCACCCCACATTCAATTGAATCACTTAAATTAAACCTGGATGGAGAGCAAGAACCCAACAAATAGATGTGATGTCATTTGCTCCACTCAATATGAGGACCAATAAATAAAGACATTTATGACGAGGGAAAATAAGGAATCTTCATTGGGCCCAACAAAATAATGTCAGGCTTCATCCGCAGACTCATGCCCCCTTTAGTAGACAGGACAGTTTTTAAAGTGCCCGTGAGGCCTTTTGTAAACTGTTTTAAGTTGCCCTTTCTTCCAGTACCACCTGTGTAACATATCAAGAGGTTCTGATCAGTTTAATGTTTAATATTTTCAGGTGCCTTAGAGTGTTATCTCTGAGCGATCTTCCGTCACTCCTTTATTTTTGTTATAACAGTTAATTTCACATAGCCTGTACTCCCCAACACTCCCGGTTACTCCTTCACCTCCCTTCACATACCTTTCCCATAAGGATGGTACTAACAGAGGGTATAAAAAGTCTGGTCTGTCTTTGTCTTGTCATTCTGATTCTGTTCAGTACAGAATCCATGCAGCTCATGTTAATTTATTAATTATTAATAGACGTTGTTTATCTTTCACCTTATGTGGTCTCTGGTCTTTCTAAGTTCCTCCACAGCATCAAATAATTAGGTACCAGACACTGAATACAGGTTAGGAACCATTGGAATCCTTAAGTATACTTAATAAGATGAGGATATGAGCATCATATTTGCTTCCTACAAAACAGTTATAATCTCTGTGCTAACTGCAGATACCATAATAACTATGTTGTGCTCCAATAGCAGAATATGCAGAGAAATTCAGAATGTACATTATAGTAGTGGTCCCCAAACTCTGGGTACTGACCTCCCTTAAATGACTAAAGGCCAACTGGGTTGAAATTTGAGGGTGAAAAATGAGAGAGTGCTATTATGGTCATTTCACATACCTGTAACCTTATTATGAGCTGATTTCATTAGCAAAATGAAATCAGGTGTAAAATAGTCTCAAAACTTTTGCATTAAAGGGATACTTTGTTCTGCAAAACTGTGCTCAAAACAAGGAAATAAGTATTAGAATATAATAATGTCCTTCTGTGTATACTAACTGTATGGGGGCTGTTCCATCTTTTGCTAGTGATGGGTGCCCAGGCCGTGATAACATTACACCAAGTTTCTAGGATACTACACTACACACATTTATCTTGTTGCGGAGCTCTTTATAAAGCGATAACAGTCTATGACTATAAAGAAAACTGACAAGACTATACAATTGTTTAATATGTCAACACGGGTTATTACAATCTTGGAATACTTCCAAGAAATCCTGTCAGATGCCATAACGTGTTTTAGTAACTGGTATTCCTATCCCTGCCAAGAATGAAAATGCAGTAAAAACTTATATCTGCTGTTCCTTAAAATGCACTTGAAATATATGAAAAGGAACGGTAAGTGGGCTAAAAATCCTAATAAAACACATGAACAAAGGTATAAATTATAATTTACAGTCAAAAGAAAGTTCTACAAATGCAAAGAAAAAAGACCAGTTTTCTAATTGTATCAGAAATCCATGAACATAAAAACAAACATGTAAATACATTTGCTTTCAGATATGATAAACTATCCAGTACAGGCATTTCTAAAAATAATTTCCCACAAGAAAAACCTATTTTTATTTCAAGAATGACATCTGACCTTTGTTTGTGTAATCTACACAGACCTGCCTGGGGATAAGGGAGATTGAAAAATAAAATATCACCAATTTATTATAAATGAATAGCGATACAAACCAGATGGATATAGGGGCACCAATCACTTACATTTTCCTGCAGAACTGTGCACAATAAGGGGTACATATTGAAACAAGTCAATGGTATTTAATGGTACAGTATTTTTCAGAGAGACTAACCCAAGAGGGTGTTTATTTTAACAACAATTGGCAAAAATTACAACGTAACTTCAGCTGCTTATATTGGCCTCTATGTACTGAATTATATATGCATCACCTACATAAACTCTTCAGCAGTGGAAGGACTAGTTAATGGACCCCACAGTAACATCATTTGCTTAATTTTTCTGCACAGTATATGTTCCAAGACTTTGCTAATGTTTCCAGTTGATAAAATCAGTAGCATTCCAACAATGCTCTTGTAACGCTGTGGCTAAGTGTTTACACTTTAAATAACTATTTAGTGCATATTGTGAGTCAAAGCAAGACTGAATTCAATAGCCTGTTCCGAAACCTTCCCATAATGGATTTTGGAGAGATGAAAAGGCTACAGAAGCATTGATTCAAGTTTGCTTCAAATCTCTCTTAACAGGGAGCCTCTATTCACTCAGCAAGAGCAAACTTGGAAAAGGAATGAGGCTCCTTTTATTTTGGTTTTCATTTTCATTTTGCAGACAAACTGTCTGAACAATGCTATTTTTGTCAGCAGTGGAAAGGGATTTAAAAATTTGGCTGAAGGAAAATAAATGGATGTGCCACTGTGTGTATAGATGAATGATGTATAAACAATTCTAAACAATGTCATACAGAAACATCCAAATTAGAAACTGTCTGTTTTTGTTTGTTGTTTATGTATAATATACAGTATATTTATGAAATATGTCTACTTACATCTAGTTGCTGCCATGCAAACCTTATGTGGGAGTGTTGTTAACCAGTGCAAAAGGTATTGGGTCTGGACATGCAAATAGCCACGTTTTCCCCACTTTTGCACCCTTCCCTGCAATTTCAAAAATAGCCGCAGACCTTGTAGCTTATAGATGAGCCCCAAGACCTGCATCTGATCCATGAATAGTGTTATACTTGCATTTATTCATGAAGGGAGAGCAGAGGTAGGAAAATAATTATTCCCCATCCGCCCCTACCTAACATTCAGACAAGTTAGGGAGTGCTAGCGAGCACAGAGTTCTAAGGAGCATTGTCCTTATCACTTGCTCTATTAGTGCTATTTAAAATATGAACAGCCAAGAGCAATGGTAGAATCTTTGTTTATGTGTAACCCCCTATGTGTTGTTTTTTTTGATCTTGGACAATATGGCCAGACATTGCTAGGGTATCATTTGGTAGTTGTTTGAATTGCTAAATGATTGGCCACACCCTTGCAAACAGTTCAGATCATTACTACATACATAGGTGATCATCAGCCAAATGAATGCACAGATATGGGAACCTTTATCCCGAATCCTTGGGAGCTTGTTACATAAGGAGTTTTCTTGGTGGATCATCTTGATCAATCTGTTCCAGATTAAAACAATTTTAAATCCTCGTCCATGTTATGTATATACAGTACAAATAAATAAACAAAGTATTTATGCATTTATGCATGTTTTTATTGTATTTATAACACAGTAAAAGGAGACATCTGACATTTAGTCTTTCAAATATAATTTTGTATCTGCTTCCATCCCATCTAACACATATCTTATTGATTCAACAGATACTTCTCCTTTTGGATGTTCCTTTGCAGCCTTTTTCCACAATTCTTCAAAATCTTCACTAGAAACTGTTACACCAATATTATGGAGTATTTGAGCAATCTGCAAATGAAAAGGACAAGTACAATAACTTTCCTTACTGTCCACCCAAAATTTGAAGCTAAAAAAATCAGATATCTCGCTATTGTGCAGTGGTTTTATCGTTATGTTTTACCTCCTCTTTCGAGCGTGACTTAAAAAACTCATCTTCATAGATCATGTGCTGGGAGAAGACTGATGGACAAAGTAACCCAAAGACGCCGACTTCATCTCCATAATTTTTTCTGTCAGTTAGTTTGTGAATGTGAGGAGGGGAAATATCTGTGCGAATGCTAGGTAGACCACATGGGCGATAATCTGAATTTAAAAGGATTGTGAATTAGTTTCAGTCTTTGAAGCTATACAATGAGCTTACTCATTCCAGCAACACACATCTATGTTATGCTATAACTTTTGTACAAATGTTGCACAATTAGCACATAAGGGAGAAATGTAATAAAAGTTGCAATGAGAAAAATTTGCACAAATAAGTATAAAAGTTCTCATTGTAATGCAATGTAATATTCTTAATTAGTCTGTTATTGCATTGTGAAATTGAATTGCACATTGTGCCCTTTTAACGCGTGCTTGAAGGTCGTGTAATATTTTTGGAGCAAACATAACTTTTTCAGTAAAAACGTTTTATTACATACATTCCAAACTGGTGCAAACTATAACATTTGCAATCTTTCTTCCACTGTAGAAGTGGTCGCTAAACAGTTTCTGGGTTTGCAAAAGCTATATTGAGTTTGCACAAGGGAAAATTTGTTTGCGCAGAGACAATTTTTCTGGTTACCAACTTTTATTACATTCCCCCAAATCTATCTGGACAAACAGAATATGGAAAACATTGCACTCTCATTGTATATCTGAAAAAGTATGTTCCACCTGAACTCTACATTGTGATAAAAACATGAAATGGATATTTCAATTGTCAGTTTACTTTAGTATGATATAGGCAGTGATATCCTGAGATGAGGTCAGAATTATCTTGTTTTTAAATAATTTTTTATTCAGCAACTCTCAGTCTGGAATGGGTCCTATTTACCCTAACAACCAGAAGGTGCTCCATAGATGAGTACTATAGGACACGCTCTTACACTTGCACCTCCCTGGGTCTTAAATAACCTCTACAGTCTTTCTTAGATTAAAGAAAATAATTTAAAAATACAAAGGTAAAGTAAAGACCCTAAAACTTAATATATTTGTCTATAAATGATCTTAAATGGACAAAGGAAAGCTTGAGGGGGGTTGCTGATTTCTTGGCATCCCTTGGTAATTAGTATCATACATCTCACCCAGTATTCTGAGTCCACTATCTTCCCCAGATTCCCATGCATCCCCTGCACCTTAGTGAGACTTTTTGATTTCTGTACTGCATATGCACTGGCTGAAGAGGCGCAGGGTATGCTTGAAAAGATTGGTGGTGGGTATTTCCCTTTTAGTATTATCGAAAGGTAAGAATCATTGCTAACACTTTTATAAAAATAAAATCAAAGACTTACAATGAAATCTGGGGCCTCCTACAACTGCACTGATTCGAGATGAAGTTGTACGATAATGATCTAGAGCTTCACTTGTTACTTTTGAAAGAGTCTGTAATGGTTTTTCAGAAACTTCAAGACATGTCATTTCTGATTCATCCATTTTTTCCTGATGTCTTTTTAAAGAATCTGGACTCCAAGTCACGTGCTTTTTTCCTGCAAACAAAACAGAAAAATGCACCATTGTTAGGGCAACACCATCAGGATTAGTTGCTGATGGTTTTATTCCTTTAAATTGAATCAAATAAAAAACATTTAAACATTACATAATTTTTTTTTAAAAAAAAAAGGTTTTGGTTTTGCCACAAATATAGATTAATGTAGATAAGTTACCATCTAGAACAATGCACTGTTTTATTATTACAGAAAAAAAACATTATTTGCTTAAAATGGAGTCTATGGGAGATGGCCTTCACATAATTAGGAGTGTCTGGAAATCAGGGATCTCATACCTGTACAGAAACCCATTATCCAGAAAGCTCCGAATTACAGAAAGGACATCTCTCCTAGACTTCACTTTATCCAAAGAATCCAAATTTTTAAAAATGATTTCCTTTTTCTCTGTAATAATAAAACAGTACCTTGTACTTGATCCAAACTACGATATAATTAATCCTTACTGGAAGCAAAACCAGCCTATTGGGTTTATATTATGTTTACATGATTTTGTAGTAGACTTAGGGGCAGATTTACTAAGGGTCGAATATCGAGGGTTAATTAACCCTCGATATTCGACCAGGAACTAAAATCGTTCGACTTCGAAATATCGAAGTCGAACGATTTAGCGCAAATCCTGCGATCGAACGATCGAAGGATTATTCGTTCGATCGAATGATTAAATCCTTCGAATCGAACGATTAAATCCTTCGAATCGAACGATTAAATCCTTCGAATCGAACGATTCGAAGGATTTTAATCCAACAATCGAAGGAATATCCTTCGATCAAAAAAACGCAGGCAAGCCTATGGGGACCTTCCCCATAGGCTAACATTGAGTTCGGTAGCTTTTAGCTGCCGAACTAGGGGGTCGAAGTTTTTCTTAAAGAGACAGTACTTCGATTATCGAATGGTCGAATAGTCGAACGATTTTTAGTTCGAATCGTACGATTCGAAGTCGAAGTAGTAGTCGAAGGTCGAACTAGCCCATTCGATGGTCGAAGTAGCCAAAAAAACACTTCGAAATTCGAAGTTTTTTTAATTCGAATCCTTCACTCGAGCTTTGTAAATGTGCCCCTTCATGTATGAAGATCCAAATTACAAAAAGATCTGAAAAACCCCAGGTCCCGAGCATTCTGGATAACAGGTCCCATACCTGTACAGCCAACAAAAACATGTTGTACAAAACATGAAAAAGAAAAATTTATTCTTCTTGGGTTTAAAGAAAGATAAATAAATTCTAAATCTCGAGATCCTACTGGCAGGAGCCATTAAACAACCCCAAAGCTACAGATAACATCCAGTTGGGAATCATGGTTTCTTAGAATAGGAACAATATCATAGTAAATAATATTATAATAATGGTACACTTTGGTGTTTTGGGCAAAGATCTAGTGGTCAGAACCTTAGATATTTATGCAAAACAGGCTTTAGTACTGAGAGAACACCTAGCTTTGAATTCACAAACTATTATTATCAGTAACTGAGCTGACAAGAGGTCAATGTGGAATATATTCTACCTTGGATGTTAAAGTATCTAGGATCAATTATTTCAATCGGTTATAATGCTCTGAAGAATTTTAGAAATTGCATATCAAAAAAAAAAATCAAAAAGCATCTAAAGACGAGAGAATAATGTGGTTTCAATATTGTACATGATGCTACACATTAGGAAAGATTAATAGACAAGCAGGGTTTTTGTGAGACAAGGAACATGATGCAAATGCAAATCTTTTAACATGAACAAGGAAGACATATTTTGATAGAGGAGAAGGGTAGAATAATAGAACACAACATCAAAGAGCTGCTGTTATAACTGTACTTCATGGGCAATGTGATGCAGTAAAGGCATATGCTAATACAATAAGAAGTTTTGAAATTGCTAGAATAGAAAATGTGATTCTCTGTAAGCTTTAATGATTTCTGCATTTCTCAAGCAGAAAAAGCAGGTCACTTGGCTTTTATGGTCAGTTATTCCAGAGGAGATTTATTAGCGTGTCTGTTCTTATAGGGGAACTATCGCGAAAATGAACATTTGATATAAGCTTCACCATACTGAAATAATAAACTTTGTAAATACAATCAATTAAATATTGTGGATAATTTCTGAAATAATAAAATGTATATTCACTATTCCTCTCTCAGCATCTGTTTCTATCCATTCTTTCTTCATGCAGCAGTTGGGTGTCAGATCCAATATATCTTATAGGAGGGCTTCTTTCCTAGCAGATGTATTAGAGCTCACTCAAATTAATGATTCCACTACAAACAAAATATAACAAAATAACTTCCTTTTGCACAAATTCTGCATGTAGAGAGACATGATGTCTGGTGATTTTAATAAAGTAATCTATAATACATTTTCTAGGCAGAAGGAGCTCCCCTATAAGATATATTGGATCTAACGTCAATGATTATCTGACACCCAACTCCTGCATGAAGACAGAATGAAGAGAAACAGATGCTGAAAGAGGAATAGTGAAGATAAACTTGATTATTTCAGAAACACTATAGAATTTTTAATTGATTGTATTTAGAAAGTTTCTTATTTCAGTATGCTGAAGCTTATATTAAATTTTCTTTTTCGCGATAGTTCCCCTTTAAGTATTGGTTTAGAATTGAACAGGAAAAAGAAGATAACACGAACATCATGTAATTTGTGTCTGATAAATAAGAGTAATTTAAAAACCCAAATCTTAATTGCCAACATAAAACTACCAATGTGGCAGCACAGGAGAATCTATTCTTGTATGAGGGGTAGGATGCAAAAAATAAATAAATAAATAAACAGGAGAAAACCCCTGTTTATTTTGCACATTTCACCCTACCCATCACATAGTGTATGTAAATGAGCATGATTTTGCACTAGCAGGATTATTTGCCACCAATATGGATGGATTCAGGCAGCTTGAGCTCAGCTGCGCTCACTCTGCATGTTCAGTCGCTATTTCAAGAGGGGACAGAATACTGGTGTAAGACTGTGCAGGTGGGAGGCAGGGAGTGGGGCCAACTGAGGGGGAACAGTGGGGACTTAACATCGCAGAGGGTTTAGTTCTCCTTTAAAGGGGTGTGTTGCCATTACATTAACGTCTAGTATGTCATATGCCTATATATAGCAACCTTACAATTGGTCTTCATTTTTTTATAGTTTGTGAATTATGTGCCTTTTTCTTCTGACTCTTTTCATCTTTCAAATGGGGATCACTTACCCCTGCAGCAAAAAACTATTGCTCTGTGAGGCTTCAATGTTATTGTTATTTCCTTTGTATTACTTTTCTTTCTATTTAGGGTCTCTTCTATTCATATTCCTGTTTCTTTTTCTAACCACTGCCTGGTTGCTATGTTAAATTGGTCCCTAACAACCAGTTGGCTGCCAAAATTAAAAAGTGGAGAGCTGCTGAACAAAAAGCTAAATAATTCAAAAACTGCAAATAAAAATCAAGACCAATTACAAACTGCACTATCTCTATATATATATATATATATATCATACTGGGAGGCACATTTATCAAAGGTCAGATTTTGAATTTATGTGAGTTTTTTAAAACTTCCATAAATTCGAAGTTCAACCAATCGAAATTTATTAATGAAATCAAATTTTTTCAACTTGGACAAATTTAAACAACCCGAATAACCCGAACACCTCTATCAAATTTGATTTTAATTAGAAAAATTTGATTTGAATTTAAAAACTCGGATGTCAGGAAGGGTACAAACATCACCAAATTGATCCCTGGACCTCTCCCATTGACTTATACAGTAATTCAGCAGGTATTAGGTGGCGAATAGTCAAATTTGAGTTTTAAAGGACCAGAGTATGATACATCTCAAAATTCTAATTAAAACTCAAATCGAGTTTGGATAAGTTGAGTTCGAATTTGAGAGTTTTGACCCAAAAAAAATTCGAAAATTAGAATTTTCACTTCGACTCTTAATAAATCGGCCCCTAAATGTCAAAGGTGAGCAATCCATTTAAGAACAAAGTACTGTTTTATTTTTACAGATTTGCTTATTTGCCTTCACGTAATTCAGCACTTTCTTGAAAACAGGTTTCTGATAAGGGATTCCATACCTGTAATATTATATTAAGCTGCAAGTGGCAAAGTTAGCCTTACTATATTGCAAATACAATATCCTTTGAGTGCAGCATCACACATTTCTTAGGAAAATGCAAAATATACCACGGCTGAATTACAAAGAGTGTTTTTTGCCCACAATGCACCCTGGTGTTTGCATCTTTGTTACGAATAAGAGAAAGGGAAACCACACATTATATAGCAAGCAGAATGCAGAATTGCCTTCTGCTGAATGTTGAAAAGGATCCCTGAACTCAACAACTGCTTTCAGCATGAAGTAAGTAAAGGGCTATGGCTGTTCCTGGCATCCCTTATCTCTTCAGCAATTGCATCTATCCTTTACTAAATGAACTCTTTGTTATTAAAACATGCAGCAAAGATCATAGAAGTGATGTCAGAAATAGAACCATACCGTGTGTGTACAATCTTTCTTCCAGTTCTTCAACTGTCATTTTATCTTTCCAGTTGATAAATGTAATAAAATCAATGAAGTTAATAAGACCATTTGTATCTACTTCACAATACTGGAGTATGAATTCAAAGAGGTCGGTATGCAGATCCAGTCCGAACTGATCACAAGCACTTTTCAGCTCCTCTTTAGTGATTTTTCCAACACCATTCTAAAAATCCGAGTAACAAATGGAAAATGATTGATCATACAACCTGTACTTGTATTATCTTTTACACACATGAAACGGCATGATATGTAATCTGATACATAAGTATAGGCCCATTCCAGTTCTGTTCTTTGAGGCTCATTATGGAGTTGGACCTGTGCTCTGCTTCTGGCACTAAACAACAATATTTACAGATACTAGGGCTCATTTACTGACTCCCAGGGCACAAGTGTTAGAGCGCTAATTGGCACAATAGCATGCCCCATATTGCTTACTTAGCAAAAACACCTGAGCCCCTGGAGAATACTTAAAAATTCAGCACTTGGCGCAAAGAGCATCAGGGTTGCAGACCAGCCATGTTCTTACCTTCTGCTCTAAGAGGCAAGTAGTAAGTATAGGGCCCCATTGTGGCCTGTGCAATCTGAATAATGTACAAGTTAAGAGGTGGGACTAACAAAGGCAGCGCTGTATTCATCAGGGAAATGATAGGAATGGAAATGGAGTGCAGAGACCTGCAGCTATTCCTAAAGAATGATTGCAGCCTTTTTTTGCACTTTAAACACTACATTCTGTTTCGCAAATAGCACCTACAGTTGTTTATACCTGAATGTCAAAAAATTTAAAAAAAAATCGAGATTTATTATACCCCGAGGATAGAAAAAGTCCAAATTAGAAAATCTCAGACCTGCTCAGGTTGTATAGAAGTCAAGGGGAGAGGTCCCTATCCTATTAGTAAGTTTCTGTGGTCTGTGCTGGAATTTGCCTGAAAATCCGACTATTTTGGATGGAAAAATGCCAGAAAAAATCTAGCAATTCGGGAAAAAACTTTATCACGTTTGTCCCGATTAAATCATGCTTTTTTAATTAATAAATAAGGTCCAATCATTGATTCTTGTTTGGTCAGCGTTTTTTTTATTTCAATAATCAGAAAAATTTGTATTTTAATAACTAAGGCCCTTAATATATGCCATAGACAGCTATGCCATTTTGTCCAATAATGCACTATTCATTACTACATACTTCATAAGCCTTGTCTTACAGTGTTTCAACAGTCTGAGCCACCAGGGCAGAGAACAGGAAGTAACAGACAGACACTGCTTTCAATGCCGATACGTATACAAACAACTTTGTAAAAATTTTTTACAATGAATGTATACTGCAAAGTTGCTTAGAATTATGTTTATTTTACGAGGCAAACAATTATTTTTTGGGTTGACATTCCCTTTAATGGAATTGCTCTCTTTTTCTCCATTTGATTTATTTCTGCCTGTTTTCTGTTTAGTCATTACAGGCTAAGGCTGCACTTAAAGCTTTGTCTAAGCAGACATTGTTTTACTAGCAGGCTGGAACTGTATTGTCATTCTAGCAGCACAACAGGTGAGGCAAAAGGTCACTAGGGGTGAGGCTGTAAATGGTACTCTAAATAATAGGGAAAATTCTTTAGCATTTGCCATAACCTGTGCGAAGCGGTAACATATGGCAAGAAATTAATTCCAGCACACCAAGGGGCAGATTTTGAGTTTCCAAAACCTGAATTTTAGCGATTTAGAAAGCACAAAAAGCTGTCGTTCATGTAAAATCAAATGACGTTGTATTACCAACATTCAAGCTATTTTTCAATTTGCATTTTCAACATTAATTAAAAATTGTAATAATATCTGGGAGGCAGCGGGGACGCCCGCTGTCTCGCCTGTGGGGACGCCCGCCACCCGCATTATCCTGCACTGAACTGGCACTGAGTCCGGCACTTCCTCGTAGTGCTCATTGCCCAACGTAGGTCTATCCATATAGTTCCTGGGTATCCTGACTTTTGCCTTTATCTTGACAATTCTCTCGGATCCTGTCTTTTGCCGATTAACTGTGTACTGACCCAGCCTGTGAACTTGACTACGCTCCTGCCTTCCGATTTTGTATTGCACTTTCCTAATTTGGTATTGAACCGGCCTGTCTCTGACCACGCTAATACTCTCCGTTCCTGTTTGCACGTACGGTTCTCTTGCTCTCTCAGAACTTTCTCCGACCAAGATCCTCTCACATTAAGACCTGGCGGCATACAAGTAGTGGAGGGCTCCTCCCAAAGTGAAAGGCAGTTGTCACTTTCTCAGTAGCCATGTATACAGAACTTTAATTTGTTTCTCTTTGTTATCCAACTCTTATGGGGATGTGCGTCCTCAATCAGCACCAGTGGGTTTCCACCAACAGGATGGAGCTATTATCTAGAAGCTGGCATTGCATTTATCCTGCCATGCTTTGTGTGTTTCTTATACATAAATGAACACTGCATTTATGCTACCATGTGCTCAGGGGGCATCATATGAAATTGGCACTATATTTTTTCCTGCTATGTTTTCTGTTGTGTGAGAAATATGCACTGCAATAATTTTGCTAAGTATTCTGGGGTAATATATATACATGAAATTGGCACTAGATTTATCTTGTGTGGTGTTTTGGGAGGTTTAATGGAATAACCACTGCATTTATCCTGCTATGTGATCTGGTGTATTAGAGACTGAATAGGCATTGGATGTTTTTAAGGAAATTAAAAATTAATCCTCAATCTATGTTAATTATAAACATAGATAAGTGTTTTCAAGTATTCTAATATAACATAGGATAGTGACGTTACCTGTGATGAACTACTACCACCAACATACTCCGACATCTTTTGTAAAACAGACAATATTGGGAATTTTATCTAATCGAGATCCAGGGGAACACATTTGATTATATGTGAATTGCTGCTTTGTACTTACCTTGTCATAATACCTAAAGGCTTCCAGTAATAAACCAAAGTTTTCATAGCTTGTGCTTTTGAGATGTTGGTGAACAGCAACCTGAATGGCTCTGCGCTTGTCTTTCCCATGCAGAAAATTCCTTGCAGTCGTAAAATCAAGAGCATCTTTCACACCTTAAATTAATATACAGATTACAAAGTCATTTTCAGCTGATGTTCTGTCTTATGTTCTTTTTATGCATATTTATTTCAAAAATGACTAAAATGAAAAATGTATTTTAAAAAAGTGTATATATATATATATATATATATATATATATATATATATATATATATAAATATATAGGTAAGTAGATGCCGGTGCACACAGGGAATTTTTTTCAAATCAATAATCCTTTATTGTATCGACATTTCGGTCCTCTACCGGGACCATCTTGAGAAAGGTACCGGTAGAGGACCGAAACGTCGATACAATAAAGGATTATTGATTTGAAAAAATTCCCTGTGTTGTGCACCGGCATCTACTTACCTATATATTCGAAATTCTGGGAGCACCAGGGTATATACTGTAACTTGTTGGCAAGCGTGTGCAGCGGCCTTGGAATGTGTGTGTATATATATATATATATATATATATATATATATATATATATATATATATATATATATATATATATATATATATATATATATATACAGTATATATATATTATTTCATCCACCTTTATAAATATATATTTGTGCAATAACAGTAAAGTTATTGGTTAAAAACAAATATATGTCAGCTGATGAAGACACCTTTGGTCAAATGTTACTGCAGTTGAAAACTTTTACAAGCAGTACCCCACCTCGGCTGTTTTACCCAACAGAGTTTTTCTGTAAGCAGATATAGGACAGCAGCATCAGCTAGGAGATGCAGCATTGATATTTTACATTAAATTACCATTGATTGAACCATTCCCCAGAAGCTGCACACCATTTCATATTTCAACTTTGCATCTGATATCCATCAATGTCAGTGGATGCAATCAAATCATACTGCACACAGTGACAAGTTGGCCAAGGGCAACAAGGTTTCAGTTCTATTGCAAATGTGCCCTTAGCTTTGGTACTAAAATATTTGAAAGCCATTCTGGCTTTCACCTTTTTTACTTTCTAACCACCACAAACTAGTTAAGATATATATAACCTATATGAAAATGGCATTATACAAGACAAATAATAATATTTAAATACCGTATTTTTCATGGCGAGTGAGAATGCCAAAGGTGTGATCTGGTGGAACCTTCATTGTATCTGCAATGCTGGAAGGAAGGATTTAGTGTAACGTGAATTGATGCCATTTCAATTCAGAGGTGTAAGCAAACCTTATTCTTTGAACAAACTCAAATAATTAATGTAGTAGGCATTTAAAATAAAAAAAATGCTATGCCTTCTACATCACTTTATATTATATATGTTCCACCCTTAAAAAAATCAAAATGAAAATCATTTTCTTTACCTGCCAGTAAGGACTGAATAACTGACAGAATTTGACATATGCATTCAGGGTCTTGTTTTGGTCCATTCATAGACCTTCCTCCAAGATATTAAAACAATGATCAGTCCCAGAAATATATATTTATGCAGAGTTTATGGATACATATTCTGGGATTTGCAAGGAGGATTATATTAACATAGGTACTAGGGGCAATGTACAACAGCTGCATTGTACTTTTAAGGGAAAAATTATTCATGCACATTATTCATTTATCATACCTGGCCGGCCTGCATTTTGAACAATATAATACTAATATATATATATAGATATATATATATATATATATATATATATATAGATATATATATAAAATATACATGTATATAATATTGCACAAAGTCACACAATGTTTCATACTTACAATGGAGTGGTAATAATAAAAGATAATTTATTCCACAAAAAAGAAGTGATAGTTCAACAAAATTTTCTACACGTGCATTTATGTATGTTAATTCCTGAAGTGCTATTCCCCAGCTGTCTCCTCTGCCCTCCCAAAAAAACTGGAAAAGTAATTTCTGTACAGCAGTAAGACAATACAGGGCAAAACAGAAAAAAATACTATAAATGATTAAAAGTAATACCAAAGGTGGAATAAATAAGAGAAAGACAGCTTTGCAAGATATGGTATAATATTCTTAACAAATCTGATTCATGAAGAGATACCCATCAATGGCAAATAGCAAAAGAGAGGAAGACATAAGCTGCTGACTCAGCCTGGAAGGGCCTGTACTTTTCGGCCTGTGTATGCCCACCATTACTCCCCCAGTTATTGTCTGAATCTGTGGCTTAAATATAGGAAGAGGTCCATTATACATCATAAATCATTCTATTGTGTGATCAAAATAGGCCTGGACACCAGACAACAAAATGGGGATAAATATGTTTAGCAGATGTGATTATGTATGATTTTAAACAATAATACTTACGGGTCACAAACCTTTCCAAGCTGATGCTGGAAACGCTCTCTAAAATCATCAACTGTCTTGGGAACAATGTTTGCACGTTCCTTCCTGTGACAAGAAGGAATAACAGAATTCAGTAATTAACTCATTTCTTGCAAAGGCTATTCTTTCTTGGAAAACACCTGTCATTAGCCATAGATTTAAGTGACCAATAAGGTTGATTTTTCTGCCATGCAATATGATATCAGTTCTTATATGTAAGGCTTGGCTGCTTCTTTGTTGTAAAACTGAGATAAGAAAAAACGTGAAATGTGGTCATCCTTTTGGTTGCTACACAAATAAGTATAGGATCTAATATCCAGAATGCTTGGGACCTGGGGTTTTCCAGATAAGGAATATTTCCATCATTTGGATCTGCATACTTCAAGGCTGCTAAAAAATAATTTAAACATTGATTAAACCAAACAGGATTGTTTTCCCATCAATATGGATTCATGCAGCTTAGTTACCTTCAAGTACAAGGTACTGTTTTATTATTACAGAGTAAAAGGAAATCGTTTTATAAAATTCAAATTATTTGCATAAAATATAATTCATGGGAGATGGCCTTCCAGTAATTCTGAGCTTTCTGGATAATGAGCTTCTGGATAATGTATCCCATACCTGTATGCTGCAGGGGACAGGCTCTGCTATTTATTGCTGTAGCACCGGAGTATTTTTTATTTACCTGGGTGCTGTGCAATGCACTGCTGGGCTCAAGTGGGTATGCCAATACACTATTGGAGCAGCAGCGGATGTATTGCAAACCTTGGGATGCACAAAGTATTCTGGTTGTAGGTAAAACACATAAAGCACGTCCATGAAAATGATTTATTATGAAAAAGATACATACATTTTGATTTCCTGAAGCCACTGCAAGGACCGTGCAACATGTCTGCCATCATTAAAATGTGGGGTTTCAATTCCAAATCTTTTGTTCTTTCGGTATGTTGTACAGTCATATTTCCTGTCTTTTGGTTCACCTACAAGATAAGCATGTTCATCTATAAACAAAGGCAAAATAACATTAACACACAGACCCCAATTTTGCATTATTTGGGAGGCTGAAATTCTTGAGCTTACCATACTGTAATAGTTATTTCTCTTACAAAAGTACCTGCTGCTCAATTTATCTAAACAGTATTTTCCTTAATTTTACAGATATTTACAAATTAAATTATAGTAGGAATTAAGTACAAAACTACTCTTTAACCTCTATTAGAATGTAAAATTTAGCAAAATGGATTTGGCAAAATTTGGAAATTTTACAGTTTAATACGACTTTAAGTTATCTTTTAGAGAGTTACTGAATGTCATATTATTAGTAGCATTTTAATTGCTCTTCATTTTCTGAAGTTTTTCGATTATTTGACCTTTGCTTCTGCCTATTTCCAATTTTCAAATGGAGGGGCGTCAATGAAATGACAGGTAGAATGTATTTTTATATTGGTATAAATACTGAAACCCACCACATACTTAATTACATATTTTAAGGATATTAATACTGTAAGAGCAAACATCGTATACAAGCAAAATAACAAATCAATGAATTGAGGTGGGCTAATCACTTACATAGTATTTTCCACTGCTGTGAAGTTTACCAAGATGGCATCATAGCTCGAAAGGGACACCTTGTATCCCCAGTAGCGGTTGTTTAAGGTGTACAACAAGAATGATCATTGCCAGCTCTGGTTTACTTTATGTCAGAGCATGTGGTGACATATCCACTAATACTAAATATGTGTCACATGCTGAAAACATAATTTTATAACAAAACATTAAAATGTCACATGCATGAGGACTAAAGGAATTATTATATACACTGTGCTGTACTATTTGTGTTAAAATACAACTTACCTACATTATAACCATTGTGAGTCACAACATACAGTTGGTGTCCCTTCTCAGATTCTTCTTCTAGTTCTTGAAAGCTTTTAGAAGGGCTTATAATAGTGGATGCAGATATATCTTAAATTACAACAAAAGAAAAATCTTATTGAAAGGTTAGCTTACTACCAACAATTTAAATAAACACATATATACTGTAGAAAATGCTGGAGCCCATTTAGCGTTTCATTCTTATCCAATCTTGATTTTAATCATTCAACACATTTTTAATATTAGTTATCCTCATTACCTGCAAGCATTTTCTGAGGGTAACTTTCGATTTACTTTTCTTTTTTTTTTTGCTCATTGTAACTTTAGTAAAATTTCTACAGTATCTTTTTATTTTTTTGTGCAATAGTAAGGAAGCCACACTAAACTATATTTATATAGAAAGTACATATTCTAACAAATATAAAACTGGTAAATGTGTCTTTGTACACAACAATACTAATCAGCAAATCTTTCCTAAGTATCCCTAAATCTTAGTCCACACCAGTCATGTCTCCCTTGTTTCCCTTTGGTTATGTGTTTGCATCCTATAGATTTGCCTATCACCTATAGGAGCAGAACCTGGTGATTGTAGAACCAAGTGTATAATGGCTAGAGGATAATGTCATCCAAAGAGGAAGGTAAAAGAAGCAGAGTGATAAAAGGGAATGAAGCTAGGACACAGACTTTTTACACAGAACCGGGAGTTCTTGGCAGAGAGAACAGTCCTACACAATACACCAGCATTTTTGATCTTCTCAATTGGATTCCACTTTTCATATTATGCTTATACACTACTGGTTTTCTAATAAAATGTATATAGAATTAGACTTTCACAAAGGAAAAGAAAATAAAGAAATACATTTCATTGTGGACTTAAGTAATTTGACATTTTCTATTATTAAACTTTGGACTAATTAGCTTATTGATCATAAAGTAAAAAGGTGATGTCTAATTATTAAAAAGAAAAAAAATTATAGTATCATATTATTTATCAAGTCACACAGAAGTTGAAATAAATAAAATTGAGAATAACCTCTCTTAGTTTTCTGACCAAATGTCATTTCATTGAGATCTATGGTTGCAGGTAAAGCTTTGGTTTGATCAGGTTGTTTTCCAAGGGAACGTTGCTGATGGCTAGCGTATATGGCTTCTTTCCTGTCGTTTAGTCTTTGCTGGAAGAATGTTTTGGGAGGTAAGTTTATAAGGGCACCAGCCTGCGTAGGTAATAAAGACAGGGAAAGTTATTTTTTAGAATTAAACATAATTGTATAATAGGCATTAATATGATAGCTGCATACTAAAATAATTAACCAATAAAATTAGCAGACAGCTCAAGCCTAAACATAAGTCATACTACCAGTTATATAAGATATATTGGCAGGTGTTGAAAATAATAAGGTATGGCTAGTTTTAATATCTTCTAATGTTCACAATGGACCCCAAACCCAGACTCAGGGATCTGGGGATTCAGAGCCCATGATAGATTCCCTTGGCCATATTTAATTAGGTGCTATTTATGAAGTCCCTCTAATAATAAAGAGAATAAGCTCAATTTTCCCAAGGTAACATAAGGTTGTTCACAGGAACTAAACCATGTTACAATTTAACATCCTAGTTTCTTGGATTGTGAGGTACTCCTTTATTAGGTGTGGTGAGGTCACTACTAGGATACCTGGGAAAGTCTAGGACGGAGCTTATTTATGCCCTAGGTTCCTAACAGAGTGGTTCCGGGACTGCTAGTCCAGCCTGGGTGTTTTGAGTTGTCCTGAGGCATCTCAGGTGGTTAATTAAAAAGGCAGCTCAACCAGAGGGGGAGAGCTGCAGTCTGAGAAAGAAAGACACAGGGAAGCTAACTGTGTGAGCACAGAGAGATTTTGGAATCTCTACAAGGTTGGAATTTTGTTTGTACTACCTTTTCATTTGGTTTGAGGAGACAGGCAGTAGGCCTACTCCTGGTTAGTTAAGAGAACTGACATGTATTAGTTAGAAGCCCATTAAGTGGCAAGGATTTTATTTTGAATTGTTTGTTTTGTTTATTCTGCTGCAAGTGATAATAAACTGGCAAAAAGATACTATACTCTAACGAGTTGTGCTTGTGCCATGGGCTGTGTTATCCCCAGGAAACTGATCCCAGCTACCTAAACCCTTACATAGGGAATTAGGGATAATTTGCTTACACTTAAAGAAGGACGTGTGCTAACACCATGAGTGATGTAGTTCTCAACACGTGGATCATTTGCCTTGCCATAGAATACACGCCGAGCACCGGGATTTGGACGCCTTGTGTTTAAAAACCTCTGTACCGCAGGAGGAGTGTTAGTCTGTGGAAAATGTTATAAAAGTTAACATTAAACTAGTTTATTAATGATTTAATAAAGATAAGTCAAGATGCAAAAAATATGCAACACATTTGTTAACAATACAATATTTTTTAAATGTAATAAACTTTAGCACTTGCTTTGGCTTACCCTAGGATGAAATTCAGCCAAACAGCTTGCAGCTCTCTCTCCAACTGGGAAAAGTTTCCCTGCCTGCAATGGCAATGCCAAAGATTAACAGTGAGAAACACTGAGACATTTAATTTGACAGCAGAAAAGAACCATTTGGCCTGTCTGGTCTTACCATAAAACAGGGACACCACCATAACAACTGACCCAAGTACTATTGGCAGCTACTGGTCTACAAGTCTTGTGTGAGTGGTTGATACTAGCACAAATTGTGCACCAATGTAAAAAACAGTATTTAAAGTTGCACTGTTGTTGATCTATAACACCCTATTCCAATTGGTATAGCTACTGTATATGGATTGTTCACACTGTAACAAGAACAAGGCTGACAGATGTGACAAAGATTACTCCTAAAAAAAAAGTACCTGAGAGTATAGCACCTATTTGCAGCTAAATTAGGGACTATACTGTGACTGTCCCTGAACCAGTATGTAACATGAATAATCAACAACAATGCCCAAATTAGAAAAATGATGTTAGTATAGGAAATAAAGTATATAGGGCTAAGGGCCTATCAATATAGTAAATTAGATCATGCTGCTCATTAACTATTTGTATTAGTGAATTTGTTTCAGTGGGATCAGTCTATATAACCACAGCAGGTGGAATTGAGTGTTATAATTCAGCAATAGTGTGTCTTTAAATACTGTTTTTACACTGGTGCAGTAACTCATAGGCTTGTCAGTTAAAATCTGTGACAGGTTGTTAAATCTTGGTGCCCTGTGTCCGAATGATTAACCGACTACTTTGCACTACTTTCCCCAAATCTAAATCCACAGCAAGTAAATAATGTCTTTTAGCAAAGACAGGAGGCTCAACTGGCTAAAACAGCAAAGAAAGAAATAGATATCAACTTGGCTAATACTACACAGAACAGAAATTGAATAAAGTATTTTCTTGAATTGTTAGTTCTTTGATCCTTATGCTGAATACAAAAGCAGCCTTAGAACAATGCCTACATTGTATTTCTGTCCATTGAGATGAAATTGTTCATCCATTAAAGGGAACAATGTATAAAATATGCATAACTACCTGTGTGTCCAAAGAAAAAGAAAAGTGGCCAGACATTTGAAAGTATGAATAGTAAGTGAGCTTTCAAATACGTGATTACAAAGGAATCTAGGTTTATCAATATCCCAATCGGAGATGTGTCATTTTATCCCCTGACCGATCACTGACCCATACATATTTATTGATCCCTTTCATTGTCACACAGATGAGGAGGATAGTGTTTTAGAAGGTATGTTAAAAACATTATACCATTGCTATGATAAATGTCTAAATATATTTAGCCGTCATGATTTATGGCTGAATATACAGTACACAGCAAGCATTATATCCAATGCAGCAATCACTGTTTAAGCACCAATCAAGATAATTCCAAATTTGTAGGAAGGGGTAAGTACACAAAACGTCTTTGCACCTAAGCAGAGGTGAATAACACCTGAATTATATTCGGGGTATAGATTTGATCTTGCACCATATACATAAGGCTCAGGTCAGACAGGAAGGTTAAACTGTGTATAAAATTGCATCAGCATACCCATGCCCACTAAGTGGAGTAAAAGCCATGCACAAACAGTGCAGCATAGCACCAGAATACTTGACCCTTAACAGGTATTATCATGCAACAAAAACATTTTGTAACAATCGAATAATGAGGGTTAATTAACCCTCGATATTCGACCCTAGGTAAATCTGCCCCTAAGTGGGAGTAGTATGGATTTTTAACTTCCATGTCATTATATTGTTCCCCATCTGTTCTATTCATGTATTGTTTAGATGTATGGCACTCAGTATACAAGTAACAAAATATAAACACAGGGAAAGCTATACTGCAGAAGCCTGTCAAATTATAATAACTGTATTCAAATGTAACTAACTGTTTGAATGTGGTTGGAAAAGTGATACATGAAACTTGCTAAATGAAACATTTTGTATGGGCGGGAAACTTCCAGCTGCCTTGCCATTCCCAACATTTCCTATACTGAGCATACATTTAATTTAGTTATTGGGCTTTTTGATTCAGCATATGTTTTCACCTAGTATGGTACGGAAGCAGCTCTTCTGACTTACTAATAATTCCATGTTAATGTGGCATGTGCCACAAATTAACTTGTTAAAGTTAAAGCAATAGAAAAACACTACTTATGCAATGTTGTCCTCTAGTTTAGATTCTCTGCACTGCTTGCCACACGAACACACGATTGCAGTGTAAGGAAATATTTACATATAAAAGGCACAAAGTCCAAAAACAGGAGGTTTACTGACATGGAATACTGTATCTCTGCGACCCATATCCATACACATATACCCTGCAATAAGTACACCTGGCCCCTCGCCAAGTATTAGAATCCCACCCCCTAAACAGCAGAATGACCCCTGAAGCTGGCACAATGCAAACTTTTTGTGCCAGTACAATTCCTGCATTACTCACCGAGGAGATACTCGGGGAGCGATCTATGAACCTGCCCTGGTAGATTGAGGCCAGCTCAGCCATTGCGTCTCAGAGGCAGATACTACCTGACTGTGTACAACACACAGGGGATCCTGGCAACTGCTGATTGTTTTCATTTCCTCACTACCTAGCAACAGTCTCCTCCTCAGTTCCTCACTCTGCTGGATTGTCTGCCCAACAGCACAGTCTTGTACAATTTACAGTGCATGCAGTCACAATCCACACATTTGCCATTGATCTTGTAAACTTTACTTTGCTTTGCAAACAAAAGTAAATACACAGACTGTATGGAGAAATTGAGCAGGAACTTCCAAGAACCAATCTTCCAGGCAGACTTTTCAATTAAAAAGTGTTTATTGAAGTGCACTAGGACACAGCCAGCCTAACTAACGCGTTTCGTATCAACAGGATACAGGGTGCCTATGATTAAGTATCCTGTTGATACGAAACGCATTAGGCTGTGTCCTGAGCATTCTGGATAACAGGTCCAGTACCTGTACTAACAAATCTTTATAGCAATATTTGTATAATATAGCATTTGACAAGAATTTTAATATAGACAAAGTTGTCCTTAGGGATGGACCAAATCCACTATTTTAGGTATTAGGTCGAATCCCAAAACCAAATCCGAACCCTAATTTGCATATGTAAATTATGGAAGAATCACCATTTGGCCAAGATTCGGCCTTTTTCAGCACAGTTAAGAATTCCTTTTCTCCGGATTTTACAGGGAGAAAAAGAACCTCATGTGCCACCTATGGCTAAAAAATATTTTTCTTCCTTGTATGTTTGATGGAAATTCATGTGATTTTTAGGATTTGGATTCGGTTCGACCAGGCAGCTGGATAAAGCCAAATTCTAATCCTGCTGAAAAAGGCAGAATCTTGGCCGAATGCCGAATGCCGATTGCCAATTGCCGGTGCATCCCTAGTTGTTTTACAACTTTTTAAAATTCAGATAAGGACTAATCGTCAAGACATAAATAGCCTTTGGGTAGAGTAAAGTAGGCACAGCCTAAACAGGATGTTCTTCATTAATTGCCAACAACTCCAGGAAATAAAAATGGCATAAATATATTACACTGTTTACTGCCTACATTTTGAAAATGCTGTATTTACAGAAAGCACAATATATATATATATATATATATATATATATATATATATATATATATATATATATATATATATATATATATATATATATATATATACACAATATATATATAGATATATAGATATATATATAGATATATATATATATATAGATATATATATAGATATATATATATATATATACCTGTATATATTTTAATCTCTATACAATAGTTTCTATTTGCAAGCTTTTGGAAGCAGGTCATGGGTATGTGTTACATATGGATCCTTTTAAAACAACAGAGTTTAATTGGGCTTTTTAGACAAATATCTACAAGCTAAACACAGAAGAGTGGATAGTAAGCAAACGGCAAAATACCTAGGAATTTATGTTATTAGTGGTCCTAACTTTTTGCAAGGTAAAGATATAGTTAAAAAAATGTTTTCACTAATAACTTATAGTTAACACCCAGTTGTTACACATGGGTGCAGGAATTGGGTGCCACTGGAAAACGCATTTCATTATGTTTGCTATATTTTATGGTGATTATGCCTGAAGTGGTGAAGGGTGTATTTCTTTTTAGTAAATTTTAATCAGCTGTAGTTTTTCTGACCTAACAAAGAAAAATGCACCTGTTTTGCAGTTGCCCAAATACAGAACTGAATCTTAACCATCAGCGCCACTCAGGCCCGGACTGGTATCTGTGGGTTCTGGCAAATGCCAGAGGGGCCGCTGTAAGGTCCCATAGACAGTCACTATTCAGTGGGCTGGTAGAGGACTATTTGGGCCTCTGTGTACTTGGAATGCCAGGGCCTACGTTGACTCCCAGTCCGGACCTGGTGCCGCATGTGCTGAAAAAGCAAAAGTGTACATGAAAAGAACACATGAACTTCCACTGCAATTTTTTTTGCTTTATATAAAGTTCAGATTTGGTTCAGCCAGGCTCTTGTATTCAGTTGAATCCTGCTAAAAAAAAAAGAAAAAAAAAAGAAAAAAAAAAGTTTGGGTTTAGATGAAACCTGTGCATACCTATACATTAGGCCTTGTTTTGCCCCTGAATTAGGAAAAATCTGCCCCTTGTTTTTACAAAAATACTGGGTTCCTCTGATGTTGTCTCCTAAATTAGCCATTATTTTTCCCTAAATTGTGAAAAATCTATCCCTCGCAGTACAAAAATCTAATATTACATAATTTCACCAGACCCTAGTTTGCTCAAAAACTCTTTCCTTTCTGGTTAATTTAGAAAAGTCCCTAATTGGCAGCATGTACTGTTGTTGACAACCAAGAAATAATGTATTTTATTTGTTCGCTGGCCAAAGTCAAAGCTCTGATCAGAAATAAAGCTGTTGTTGTACTTTTGATTAAATATTGAGCAGCCATTCGGTTCTGGCGGCATTGTTGGGAAAACCACCAGAAACAGTGTTTATTTTTTATTCTTCTAATAACGAATAGTTAACACCCAGTTGTTACACATGGGTGCAGGAATTGGGCGCTATTGGAAATGCTGTATTCATTACATTTGCTATATTTTATGGTGATTATGCCTGGGTTTGTGAAGGGTGTATTACTTTTAAGTAAATTTGAATCAGCTGTAGGTTTCCTGGTCTAACAAAGAAAAATGCACCTGTTTTGTATTTGCCCAAATACAGAACTGAATCTAAACAATCAGTGCCACTGTAAATTGCTGGCACTTGGGCTGAAATAGCCAAAGCGTACATGAAAAGAACTCATGAACTTCCACTGCAATTTTTTTTGCTTTATATAAGGTTCAGATTTGGTTCAGCCAGGCTCTTGGATTCAGTTAAATCCTGCTAAAAAAAAAAGAAAAAGGCTTGGATTCGGATGAAGCCTGTGCATACATATACAATAGCCCTTGTTTTGCTTCTGAATTACGAAAAATATGCCCCTTGTTTTTACAAAAATACTGAGTGCCTCTGATGTTGTCTCCTGGATTAGCCATTCTTTTTCCCTAAATTGTGAAAATTCTGTCCCTCGCAGTACAAAAATCTAATATTACATAATTTCACCAGGCCCTAGTTTGCACAAAAATGCTTTCCTTTCTGGTCAAATTAGAAAAGACCCTAACAGCAACATGTACAACTAATGTTGCCACAAATACTGGCCTTCCTATATATTATATATTTATCTTTTTTCCCTATTATTAACATTGGGATCAACCGTCATTTTTACCGGCCAGGCTGGTAAAATACCAGCCAGGTGTAAACCAGGAAATAAGGCATTTTATTTGTTCCCTGGGCAAAGTCAAAATTCTGATCAGAAACAAAGCTGAGTTGTACTTTAGACTAAATATTGAGAGCAGTAATTTGGTGCTGGTGGCATTGCTGGTAAAACCACATGAAACACAGTGTTTTTGTTTTATTTTTCCCTCTTTAGATGTAGAAGTTATGGGCAGAAAAAATTACTTCAGATGAAATATTGGGATTTGTGTTAAGAGACTGCAGAACTTTGGGCTTTAACCAGTAACACTCAGGATAAAACAAAACTGTTTCTTCCTGTGTTCCCTGTAGGGTTCCCACCTGTTTTGACCGGAACAGTTCGGTTGTCGTAAGGCCTGTTCAGGTCTGAACTTTGTATATGTTTTTCAACCTTATAAAACCAGAGCAATAATCTGGCCAATACTGTACATGAAAAGCATTTAAATACTAAGATACTCACCTTTCTTATTATTACAGATACAAAAAAAAAGCAAATCATTCAAAAATAAGAAAGTTTTTTTTCTAAATTAGCATTGCTGTTTTTCAGAGCTTTCTGGATAACTGATTTCTGTATAAAAGATTTCATACATTTTATTAAAGGATTGGGCTTAATCATCAAGCAGAATATAGATAGTTATAGGAGTGCCACCTGTGTGGTTTTAAACTGAGAAACAACACTGTAAAGGAGGAGGAAACCCCCTAGGCGCAAAAGCACTGCCCGCTCCCCTGTGTTGCCCCCTTTCTTCCTGGCCTACCTGTCCCCCTGGGCAAATGCCCCTAATTTGTTACTCACTCCCCTGCGCGGGTCCTGTCCACGGAGTTCACAGGTGCTATCTTCTCCCGAGCGGTCTTCTTCCTGGATTAATCGGCATCTTCTGGCGCATGCGCAGTAGGAGTATTTACTGGCACGGATCTAATGCACATGCCTTGAAAGTCACAAAGTGAAATCGGAAAACTTTGTGACTTTCGGCCAATACGCAGTAGATCCGTGCCGGTAAATACTCCTACTGCGCATGCGCCAAAAATGCAGGAAGAAGACCGCTCAGGAGAAGGTGGCACCTATGAACTTTGTGGACAGGACCTGCGCAGAGGGGTGAGTAACAAGTTAGGGGCATTTGCCCCGGGGGACAGGTAGGCCAGGGGGGAGGAGGGAAAGGGGACAACACAGGGGAGAGGGGAGGGATTTTGCACCTAGCGGGTTTCCTTCTCCTTTAAAACAGGGGTCCCCAACCTTTTTTACCTGTGAGCCACATTCAAATGTAAAAGGAGTTGGGGAGCAACACAAGCATGAAAAAGTCCTTTGGGGTGCCAAATAAGGGCTGTGATTGGCTATTTGTTGCCCCTATGTGGACTGGCAGCCTACAAGAGGCTCTACTTGGCAATATACTTCGTTTTTATGCAATTAAAACGTGCCTCCAAGCCAGGAATTAAAAAATAAGCACCTGATTTAAGGCCACTGGGAGCAACATCCTGGAGAGCAACACGTTGCTCGTGAGCTACTGGTTAGGGATCACTGCTTTAAAACATTGTGAAAACTTGATAGAGAATCCAGCCAGTGGCATCTAAGTGACGCAATAACCTTGCCCTGGTGTCATAACTCCACTAACATCATCGTGCCCGCCTATGATGTCATCAAGCCTGTTATTACATCACTGCCCCACCCCCAATCTTATCTGCCCCGCCCCCGTGTTTAGCCATCAGCAAAGGTGGCAACCCTAGTTCCCTGACATAATACGAGGTTTCTAGTGAGCACACAAAACAATGAATTAGTAGTAGCAACCATCAAAAACTTCCGTGCGTTAGCACGTAGCACTCCCACAACAAGTCTAATACGTGCCGCGTCACCGCGCTTATATACTGCCAGCGGTGACGCTAGGGTCTCGCGAGATGAGATTTGTGACGTCTAGATTGGCTGTCCGGCAGGAACCAAGAAGCTGGACGGTAACGGCGTTGCGGGACGGCTAAAGCAGCGATCCGGGGCAACGAGCTGTGCTAAGAAAATCGGGACTGTCCCGCGGGAGGCGGGCCTGTTTAGCGGTATGACATAGCAGAAGTGGTTTGGATTGGGCAACAAAGAAACCTCCTCCTAATCACATGGGGAGGACTTGTACACAAACATTCTACATTCCATAGTAGGGTCTTTCCAATAGTGATCCCCCAGCTGCTCTTAAATGATTTCAGCAACACGAGATCCTGACTGTATAAGCATTAGATTAGAGCATCGAGGAAAGAAATCTGTCACCTGAACTACAGCTCCCAGCATGCACCTGTGGCCAAGCCTTTGGGAATAGTGTCAGTTGTTTAATTGCAGGCCCGAGCTGTTCCATGTAGCTCATTAGGTGCTGGGCTTTGGGCTGGGTGTGTGAGAAGGGCCTTCCAGCTCATCACAGGGGGAAGGACTTATAAGTGGAAGGTTTGTGCTATGGACAAACATCCCACTTTCAGTTTGGAGTCACTAAGATGAGCTCAGTCAGAAAGCTGTCCTTCCTTTATTGGTGGTTTTCTCCGTAAAACATTTGAGAAAATAGTTCCTAGAACATTCTTTTTGTGCCAACCCTTATTTTCTTTTCTGCTGTTTTTTGATCGTAGACATTTTCAGGTATTATGCCTTTTTAGTATCTATTACCAGCATGTGGCAGGTGAGCTTCTTAGGGGATCTCCTATGTTCTTACCTTAATATTCCGCCGTTTACAGATTAGCATGGGCTCTACTGTAATGTTCATACTTCTGATGGAGCCGGTGCCAATACATTTCTCATACCCAGTTATATTTACTTTCTGTAGCAGTCTGCCAAGGATTTGTAACTTCAAAGGAATCCTGCTGCCAAACAGCGCTTCATGAAGTAGGATGCTCTATTAGCCAGGCTACAGGTTGTTCCTATTACTGCTTTTCTTTGTGTTTGCCATGATATACTACATTTTTCAGCCACAACTTCTTTCGGTTTCTCCAAAAAAAATAACCAAAATATTGGACTCTCTAGAAGGCTGTCTGTAATTCCATTGGCTTATTACAGTGGGGATATTCGTGGCAACCCAGGCACCACTGTCTTGTTGCCTAAACAGGATAGTTATCTTTGCTGTTATGCTGGTCATACACTAAACAATAATCATATCCAAACAAATCATATACATAACAAAGTGTTGTATAGTTTTTGGTATGTGTATGGTGGCGTGCCGATCATGACTGATATACATGTAGCAGATGAGGAAGTGAAGAGGATAGAACATAAGGAAGGTGGTCATACTATGTGTGGCCCCTCGTGTGAACTGTGACCATTCGGACTGTGTGTGTTGAAAAGGCAGCGTGTGATTGGCCCATGTATGGTTGGCCTGCGTCATTATGTTAAAAATAACTAAAATGGCATCTCTTGTTGTGTGCAAATCTATTATACATTTATTTGTCCTATTTATGACACTGAAGACTAAACCCAGTTGTTGGCTCTAGGACTGACGGTTTCTAAAATATACTGTTTATTTAACACTGTAATAACACCAACTACATCCTTTTGTAGTTTGCTGTACATCAACTCTGTGCATATAATACAGCCCTGCCCTCTATTCTGTCTCTCTGAGAGCTAGAAGCCTGGTCACTTCCCTTCCCAATGACATCACATGATGCCTGCTCACTTCCCTTCCCAATGACATCACATGATGTCTGCTCACTTCCCTTCCCAATGACGTCACATGATGCCTGCTCACTTCTTTTCCCAGTGATGTCAGCTCCCTTCCCAGAGACGTCACATGATGCCTGCTCACTTCTTTTCCCAGTGATGTCAGCTCACTTCCCTTCCCAGAGACGTCACATGATGCCAGCTCACATTCCATCCCAGTGACATCACATGATGCCTGCTCACTTCTTTTCCCAGTGATGTCACATGATGCCTGCTCACTTCTTTTCCCAGTGATGTCACATGATGCCCGCTCACTTCTTCTCCCTGTGATGTCACATGATGCTCGCTCACTTCCCTTCCCAGTGACGTCACATGATGCCCGCTCACTTCCCTTCCCAGTGACGTCACATGATGCCCGCTCACTTCCCTTCCCAGTGATGTCACATGATGCCTGCTCAGTTCCCTTCCAAGTGACATCACATGATGCCTGCTCACTTCCCATCCAAGTGACATCACATACAGCCTCCCATGTGCACATGTACACAATGGTCCCGTGGCACAATACATGTGCAGAAGGGTGTTGGCTTTTCATGTCATTCTACTTGGAAATATTAAAGGCTTTCACCCTGAAGTCTTTCTCAGCCGTTTCTTTGCTTTTCCTGTCATGCATGACCACCATGACAGAACAGTAGGTTTAGAAGTGTTTCCCTCAGAAGCTCTCAGCACTGTTGCCTAATGCAATTACTAAGTTTTTTGCACATCCAATTTTGTTGTGACTTACTTGTGGAGGAGGGCTAACCTAGCAACACCCTAAAGGTAAACTAGGACAGTTTGGAGGTCCGTTTACTTTATTTGCTTAGAGCTGCAGACCTGACTGCATTAGTTGAAGGTTTAATTACCTTTTAAACATGCGAGAATTGTAATTTGGGTTAATCAAGGTGGTCCAGTTTCTTCCAGCAGTCCAGAAACATACTGGTAAATTAACTGGTTTTATTTAAACTGGCTCCTGGTGAAACCGACTTTGTGCTTGTTTAATAGGAAAATTAGACTGGGCCAGGACTGATGCTAATGATAAAATTTTATAAGATTTACACCTTGTTAGCATTATTTAAATAATCATACGAATGATCGTTTGAAATTAACTGTAGATAGGATATCCTGACATTCCATTCAATGCTGAAACTATCAAGAAATGTTTACCATTTAACTTCTAATCCAACATCTTTGTCTTTGCATGTAAGCAGTGTAACTGGATCAGTTGTGATCATCAGTGGGACACCAAAGCACTGGGAATCCTGCATGTTTATCAGTAGTAGCTTCCTGAGGGATTTCTTTCTGGTCTGCTCTTCTCGGAATACAATTGTAGGAGCACACATAGGTGCCACATTTTTTTTTTTTATCTGTTATTGGTTGAGTGTCTGGAATTTGCAGGCTAGGTTACTTTCACCTTGATTTTATAGCTTGCAGAACCAACTTTCTTAATCTAAACTGCCTCATATTAATGTTTTTGTCTTTGTTAGCATTATGTGTGTATATATGGCACCCATTATCATTAAATTTCAGCAATTTTTTATATATATATATATATATATATATATATATATATATATATATATCTATATATATATATATATATCTATATATCTGCACGTTAATGATAAAGGGTGCCATATATAGATAAACTTTTGCTGGGGAACACTACATGAAGCTTCAGTTTTCATAGTTGTGTTCCCGCACTTTGGCAATGACATTGATGTGCTGCCTAATCTTAACTGAAAGTAGCTCTGTCTGATGTCACTGTAGTTTGCTTCTATAAGGCCACTGTGGGTTACTAAGTCATACATTTGGCCCTGGCTTTTCACATGAGAGAGGATTATCAATTAGGCTGATATATTTGTGTAGAAAGAAGGTGTCAAAATATATATTTTTTTTTCACAAAGGTTTTTATTTGCTTTTCAATATGCATAAAAGAGGAAAAAAAAAAAAGAAACAAATAGAAAAGCAAAATAAGGTAAACAGTCAAGTACAGATTCAAGTGTCATAAAGCAAGGTAGACAATAATAATCTAAAATCTAGTCAAGTGATCCGGAAAAGGGGGAAATGGATAGGTATACCCCTAATTGTAGATATTGAAAGTTACTCACGATGGTATTACCTGTAGACGATAAGACAGAGCATTAAGGTTTATGATCAAGATAGGGCGGTAGAAAATAGTTGGTTAAGATGATGACTCCTGGGGGGTCCCATAACAGCTGATTGTTGCGGGTTTCCCGCGGATCTTAGCAGTTGGTTCGCCTCACGGACAAGATCGGTCCCCAGCAACAGCTCCCGTTCATACCACGTGGTAGTTTGAAAAGTTTGGATAGTGAGTAGTTTTGTAGGTGGAGTGAGGGTGTTAATGTAAGTCAACCAAGTGTCAAAAAACCGTTCTGTGTTTTTCTCCTTATTCGTTAGAGTTTCAATCCAGTCTAAGTGGAATATGTGATGCAGTTTTTGGCGCACCAAAGATAGAGGCGGAGGAAGTCGGGACAGCCAGGTATGTAAGATGGCCTTCCTGGCTGCCGCCGCCAGCCTCTCCGCTAAGGCTTTCTCCGGCTTGGAGATGTGTGTGGTGGATTGTAATTTGCTAAATATAGCCCATGTGGCGGCAACGGTAATCGATTTCCCCGATAGGTTTTCCCAATAACTGGCGATTTCCTTCCAGAACTGCTGTATAAGAGGGCATGACCATAGACAATGTATCATATCGGCTCTGGGCGCTTCGCACTTCAGGCAGCTATCCGAGTGTGTTGTGCCTATATGAAATCTTTTCAGAGGTGTGAGGTAAGCATGGTGTAGCAATTGCAGTGACATTTCCTGGTATGTGCTAGCAGGCAAAATTTTCATCAGTCGCGTGTGATACCGAAGAATATCCACGTTTTCAGCCTGCGGGATAATACATTTCCATTTCGTAAAGGCCATAGTGGTATTATTAGGATCGACAGTAGTTCTAATTTGTTTGTAAATACGTGCGGTGGATCTGATAGTATCATGTTTTGGCCACAATGAGTCAATTGGGTTGATCTTATCTTTGTCCGTCAGCTTGGCCCATTGTCGTGTGACGAAATGTAAGAGCTGGAGCAATGAGAATTGGTGCATCTGCAGGAATGGGTACTTTTGAAGCAAGGCCGAAACTGGTAGGACTGTGTTGGTAGGGGTAATCAAATCTTTAATATTCTGTAAGCCTTCCGTTTGCCAAGCTCTGAAAACCAGGCT